>NW_027499916.1:0-103733 GCF_021521415.1 Bidens hawaiensis | reverse complement strand
AGCAGCCCTCTTCCCCTTGCCGGTCTTCTTCAACATAGACATTACTAACGATTTCACATGGCGATGGCTGGGGGAGATTGTGTTGTCTGAGCTATCAGACATACAACTGTAAAATCGGACAAAGGATGCTTCTGAAGAACAGAGATCTGGAAGCAGAAGACAGGCAATCGGAATAGAATGAAAGGAAAAAGCTCTGAATAAACAACAAAGAAGATGAAGGATAAAAAACTCAAAAGGGCTTGCTTTTATAGGCCCAGGAGAGAGAAAAATTGGTACTGATCGGACTTCACGCGCCCCCACTCGCAGGTGTAAGCCAACGCGAGCGCGACACGTGTCCCTGACACTGTGTGAGGGGACGAAAAGAAACTATACAGGTGCTGCCAGAGTTCACGCGCCACCACTCGCAGGTACAAACCAACGCGAGCGCGACACGTGTTCCTGACACTATGTGAGGGGACATGAAAGGCAACTGTAGCACCTCGAGCACACGAAAGGTCTGACACGTCTCCATCACTGACGCATGTCAGCAATAACCAACCACGTACAGGGACGATTCGTTTTCAACAAAAAGGATAGAATTTCGCGCAACGATGAGTAATAAGAAGAAAAAGACAAACCCCTACTAAAAGAGCAAACTATTAAGTCTAATATCTATCTTACCTCGCTCGCGCGAGACAAGACACACATTAGACTAGGGGGGCTTGAAGAGGTATGTACCCGCCTCAACACCGAGCGAGGCGGGTCAACCCACAAGATATAGACAAGAGGCTTGAAATCAAGACATTATGAAGGCACAAAGCCAAAACCTATGCGCAAGACGCATATCACATATGCTCACGCATATCACATATGCTCAGGCATCACATATGCTCACGCATCACATATGCTCACGCGTATCACATGCTCATGCATATCACATCTGCGCGTGGCGCATCCGCGCGTGGCGCATATCACATGCTTGTGCATATCACATCTGCGCATGAAACATCTGCGCGTGAGAATAAGAGAAGACATCGCGCATCCTCAGGATAGGCGCATATCACACATGCACATAATCAACCTCGTCCTTATCCAAATTAGGGTAAGGACAACCTTGATTGTGCACGTCAGACAACCTTCCAGAATGTATCTTTTTAAGGAATAAGAATATGCTGACGTTGACAGCTGCCATTGAAAGGTGGACAACTCAGCAAAACCCATGTGCAACTAACCAATGAAAAAGTACCAGGTGTCCCAAGGACACGTGGCGCGAAGCTATAGGAGGAGGCCAAAAAGGCCCTAATTGGGTCTGAGCCCAATCATTGGAAACCCTAGCACTATAAATACCACATCAACTCCACAAGGAGAGGTATGCCCTATTACACAGTATTCAGCTATATTAAGCAATACACTCCAATTTCCTTACTCTCAGATTATTATCTTCTCCTACAAACTCTTATTCTCACACCGGAGGGTTACCCCATAGAGGACCCCTCTGTCCCTTTCTGAGGGGTAAGTTTACGGTGCTGTTCATTTTGTAGGTGGAAGAGTCCAGATCCCAGAGAACCATCGGTGAAATAGCATAATCACACCCGAGGAAAGTTGATCGTCTACCAGTGAGTCGATCCACGTTTCTTCAAACGGTAACACGTGCCTATTTTTATATAAACGTATGTTCTAAATTCTTCATATATCCTTTGCTTTTTCTTTATATTCTTTAGATATGAAATATTATTTACTTTTTCTTTACCATTATTTATTGTTCACGTGTCGAACTAAACTGAGCGGAGGCTTGCTTGTGTTTAGCTCGTTTGTAAACCAAGTCAAAATCAAACGAGCATTTTCTAAGCATTCTCAACTTGTTTATCGAGCAAAAATCGAACGAACATTAAACATCTTTTGATCAAACCTTACACATCTTTTTCATTTTAAAGTTTTTCAATGAAAACCAAGTTTAAAGTTGAATATATTATACCTCAAAAGAAATATTAGCGGCCTGAAAACATAAAACGTGGAAATAAAACTATATAAATATGAAGAGAATGAAATTTTTAACATGTTTAAAAAATTGTATATATCATACTGTATAAGAAAAAGTAAGTAGCAAAACCGAAGTAAACCAAAAATCAAACTAAGCACTTTTAGTGCATTTTAAGGACGGAGGAACCTAGGCCATAACTGACGGTGGTCCCCGTGCCGCAAACACGACCTGTCGTTATTTGCCGACTCACATTCATTTTATTTTATCATCGTACCATTTCATCGGACCCATCATCACTCACCACACCCATTATTTGCTAATTATAAATCCAACTCACAAAATCATTATTTTCTCAAAATGGCAAATACTACTACTTCACATACCTTTTTCACTTCCTCTAGTTTCCATTTCAATTCACACAAATCGTCACATTCTAGCAATTCAACCTCCGTCAGGTTCTAAAGAACTCGGGTTTCCGCTAAAACTGATTCTTCGTCGTTGTACGAGGTGCTTGGAGTCGGTGTAGGAGCAGATACGGTAGCCGTGAAAACTGCGGACCGAAGATTAGCTAGAGTGTTGCATCCGGATGTTGGAAGTTGTGAGTCGTCGGCGGATGAGTTTATGAAAGTGCATTCCGCTTATTTGACGCTTGCGGATCCTGAGAAACGAGCCGCGTATGATCGGAGTTTGGTGTCTCTGGTGAGGGTTTCCGGTGGGTACCGGACACGACGGTAGGAGACGGACCAGTGTTGGTAGTATAAGTAATGTGGCATTTGTTAGTTCTTCACTTTATTGCTGAATATAATCGTTATCAAGTTATTATTACGATGTAGATTTCACATGTAAGTGCATGTGTTTTGTTTAAATTCTGGATTTGGTGTTCTTTTTGAATAATTATTGGTCTAGACAAGTACTTTCGTATAATGACGGAACAAGAAACTTTTTGAGGGTCGGAAATATTTTGGGTTGGTATTCATTTAACAATTGATATATAATTTTTTAAAGTCTGCTCAGGCTATTGGGCCAGGTCAAGTCGGTATATAAATTTTTTCTTGGTCCGGTTTAACGGTTCTGGTAGGGTCAAATCGGTTGGGTCATATAATTACAGATAATCAAACAAAGTATCATATAACAAAAAAATTATGTAAAACATCATAAACAATGCATAATTAAATTACAATATATATAAAAGTGTTCTTAACGGGTTTTCACTTTTTGAAATCTACCTATAACATCATCTAGTTTAACATTCCTAAGAAAAGTCTTTTTTCAATTAAACGAAAACAATTATCGTTTAAATTGAGTATTAAATTCTTATTTAATTGGGTATTGGACTTAGATCGTGTGTAGTGGATTGAGCCCTTATGGGGGCGTTTTGCGCTATGTGGTGTCACATCACTGTATTTGCTTTTTGGCTAAAAGATGCGTGATGGATGAAGTCCCTTCCAGTCATTACCTTATCAGCATTACAAGTAATCGTACCCGCGCGTTGCTGCGGGCTAAGTTGATACCATGTTTTGTTTGTCCTAGGCATATGCATGTGGTCGTTCGAAATGTACAACACGCACGATATTAAATTATAACCTACTTTTGTACATTTATATTCTTCTAGCTTGTGGTATTTCCATGATGGCAATGTTTTGCGTCTCTTTCACGCTATTGACAACCAATCCGCGGTCAAGCTTCATTGATGTCGTTATCTCCCTCGTTTTTCCAATCCCAATTGGAGTAAAGACATGTGCTAGTGGTTTTTTATGCCTCTTGTAGCCATGGGTTTTGATCAGTTCATTGCATTATTTTTCAAAGGAGTGTTGTCATTGCTTCATTAAAGCAAACCGCAAATACAGGGGCTGCCTTTGGTTATGGTAGCATTAATACGGTACCCGTTCAGTAACTTTTTTTGGTCAGTAACAAAAAGTTACTAATTATACACTTAGTGTGTCTCAAACATAGCTAATACTATAATCATAAACCTAACAACTATGGACTGGGTACCAAAAACTATATAATCTTGCACATCGTGCATGAACAGCTATGAAGGAATATCATCAGACCTTGGTATGTTGATAGTGGCTGTTCCAGGCACATGACATGTGACATCTCCCAACTGCATGATATTCAAATATTTATTGGAGGGTATGTTTCCTTTGCAGGAGAAGAAAAGGGAAAGATCACATAGAAGGGTACTGTAAGTAATGGTGTTCTTAAATTTAAGAATGTTAATTTTGTTCCGGAATTAAAACACAGTCTACTCAGTGTCTCGCAGATCTGTGATAAAGGTTTTTCAACTCATTTAACTAACAAAGAGTGTCTTATTTTAAAACCGGGTATCATTATACCAGAAGGTTCTTGTTCAATCACAAAGAAAAGATAATGCCTACGTGATCGACATGAACAAAAATGTTCCAGATGAAATTACCTTTCTATTTTCAAAAGTGTCGGAACATAATGCCATGCTCTGGCATCGTCGTCTTGGTCATGCTAATGTCAAAACTTTAAACCGTCTTGCTAAAAGTGAAATAGTCTGTGGCTTGCCTGTTAAAGATTTTGTAACAATTGAAAAATGTGTAGCTTGTGCAATAGGCAAACATCATCGTAAATCTCACAAGCCTAAACTGGTCAATACTATTTCCTCTGTTTTTCAATTGCTTCATATGAATTTGTTTGGTCCAGTTCACGTATTGAGTCTTTCTCGCAGTTCTTATTGTCTGGTTATTACTGATGATTACTAACGTTTTACTTGGGTGTTTTTATTGACAAATAAGAGCGAAACTGCAGAATTGATAAAGCGTTTTGTGGTGCTTATGAAGAATCAACTCAATCTGAAGCTAAAAGGAATTCGTTGTGACAACGGCACAGAGTTCAAGAACTCAATGCTGAATTATTTTTGTGCCGAAAAGGGAGTACTTGGACAATAAAGCTCTGCTCGCACACCGCAACAAAATGGTGTTGCTGAGAGAAGGAACAGAACTCTAATCAAGCCAGCAAGAACTATGTTGTGTGATTTGAAGCTACCTTTGTTCTTCTGGGCTGAAGCGGTCAACACTTCTTGTTATGTTCAAAACATGTGTTGATCAACAAATCATAGATTAGGCCACCTTATGAAATCACTAATAAAGAATATTTTTCTCATAATGACAAAATTTTATTGTTAATCGAGATTATATTAGTCGCGGTTTAGGCTAATTTTTAGCCGGGTGTCACATTCTCCCCTCCTTTAAGAATTTTTGTCCCGAAAATTTAGGAGGTAGTATTTTAGTCTGATCTTACCAGAGATAGATGATGGTATATTCATCTGTTGTAGATATTTTCAAGTGAACTTAGGACCAAGTCCTGAATTCCACTAAACTTTGATTAACTTGATTAAATTTCGTCTAAGCTTATGAATGTTCTTATTTATAACATTTATGCATGTTCTTCCATGAATTGAATCATGATGTCCACACGGACTCTTATTAATAAGAATGATTAGCGATTTTTCAGATAAGCATTTCCTTAAATTTAATACATAGAACGTGTCACTTATTCTATTAATTATTGGAGGTAATTCGAACCTACACACATTTGGACCAGCTTGATTGGCGATTTCGAAAGAGACCAATATAGTGAAGACTCAACTTCCCTCTAGCTTAGCTTAGTAATGTGGTGGTTGAAGAATTTTGTTTCCGTATAAGACTCCCAATGGTGGGATTGTAACGCTGGAAGATAATTTCTTAAAGAAAATAAGCCATTGGTAGGCGAGTATTTCATAGGTTCTTGGAGAGTTAACCCGATTCTTGACATAGAAAGCCATATTAGAGTTCAAATGCACCTGTGAATTCACAATTATGTTCCGGAACCATAATTGTCAATTTACCTTACAAGATTACTCTAGCATTCTTTCCGTTAGGAATCAATTATTTTCTCCATCTTATCTTTTCCTAATGGTTAGAGAATGAGCTAATTGTTTTGCTAGTACTTAGAGGGTGTCATGCTTACTTAGGTGTTTGTGGGATTTCGTTTATTAAATCTATGACGACTTGAGTATTTAGACTTATGCGTTTGTCTAATACTAATTCACATAAATCTTCATATCGAGGCATCTACACTATGTTCAATTAGTTTTAGATTTCTCTTTCTTCAAGGCTTTGCCTTGTACTTTTTCAATCTGAGTTGTAAGACTTGTTTGTAACGTTAATCCCAACGTACATATATGTGAAGGCTTTTTCTTTTATACTCAATCCTCGGCTACAATATTCATTTTACCAGCGTGGTAACAAATATCGCAATTGTAATTATTGAGTAGTTCTACTTCAATGGGCTGCCCTATTTTGAATTCCATTTTATCTACAACACATAGAAAACCGTCATAGTTGGTGTGTACTTTGTTCTATAAAAGAGGGGTTTCTTCAAGTCTTAAGAGTAAAAGCGTCAACTCCTATCTCAAAATGTGAGTTGTATAATGCTTCTTGTGCACAATGAGTTATCATGATGCATAGACTATCATCCCTTGTCTTTATGGATAATCATGCATACAAGACCTAAGCGTAGAACGTCAAAATCACTACAAATCTATGTGCTCCTTCTGGGAGGGGCAAGATAGTGCATTACAAAATTTTGGCTCAGTAATTGAGAAGCTTCCTCTCATCTTATTGTTTCAGACATATTTCTTATCCTTTTGGTGAATATCGTCAAAGGTCAACCTAATCTTGACTATGCATCTCCAATAATTCCCAGTAGGGCCTAGAAATTGTCGCACTTCGGTAGGAGACCTTGGTGTCTCCAAATCCTCAATTGCTTTAATCTTCACATGTTTACCTTTCTTACGGGTTTTGTGTCCAACACAATGAATTTCCCAAATCCATAAATCATACTTAGAGAAATTCTACCTTTAACTATTCTCCAAAAGTGTTGCTCATGATTTTTAATGGTTTGTGAATAAATGTGCTTATGTCATCCAAGTAGGATTTGCATATCCTATTCATGAGATTCTGGAACATTACGACTTATTTGTCAATCTAACTGGTATGACTTACAAACTTATTACGGTCCTATCGTGTTTCTAAATGTCTTTAGAAGGTCTTCTTCTACTAATATCTAGTCGGTAGATCGATCTTCGGGTATGGATCAGGTCCACCTTGAAACTAATCAAATAGATCATCAATTCTCGATAATGGGCATCGAAATCTAATGGTCAGTTTGTTCAGTTCCAGTTCCTAGAGTTGTTTGAATAGATTTTGTTTTTCTAATGATGCCAATCTAGATATCGATGCGTCATCTTATACAAGATCTAGTCTATACTTGAAATGTCTTGATGGAAATTATCTAGGAAAATCTAAAGGGAAAATTTCTACATAAACTTGAATTGTAGGCATATCTCAGGGCGTAGGGTATTCTTCATGCAATAACTTGTCGGTCTTGGTAAGAATCATCAATTTGGTATCACACTGATCACCATGGATTGCTAGAGTTTCACCACTGGCGAGTGGTAAACATACTAGCCTTTCTGAACCACGATCCCAGCATGATTTTCAGATAATTAGCCTATGTCTATATTGAGGTTGTCTAATTCGATATGTATATAGATCATTACAAAGGTTATGGGTTTCTATCGAAAGATTAAAGTCACTAATGACTATAGCGGTTTTCCATATATAAACTAATGAATACCCTTTTATCTAAGTTGATTGGTCTTCTAGCAAGAGATAACCCTAATTTTTTAGAGATCGAACTTAACTCGACTCTAGTATAGATAGGTGTAAGAACATAATGGTTATTCAGTGATAACTAAGTGGATCCTTACGAGCTTCCATGGATCTTTCTCTAGCATTCTAATTTTTGAACTTGGAACAATCCTTTTTGGGTGTGTCGCTCATGTATCAAAACACAATTGAATTGCTTATTGCTAGCTACCGAATTCCGTGTATAGTATTGGGTTTGCTTATCGCTATCTATCGAATTTCTTGTTTACCTAATGTTCAACTTAATGAATACTATTTGGTTATAATAACTTGTGGCTTCATCATAGATACCTTCAATCTTATTCTTCCTAGTGGATTTCAAATAGTAGCTACATTGCTAGTGTCTTTATTTGCACTACTTCCTTGATTGTTGCTTCAATGTAGTGTTAATGTATTGTGTGACCTATTTAACTAATTTTTCAAAGAAGGTCGACAACTTAGATCTTCTAATGGCAGGTGTTTGTCTTATTTTCGGGTGGTTTACTATTATTTTTGAATAGCCGAAATAGACAAGGGTTATTATTGAAGGTGTGTGAATATATATAGGAAATATTCACAACCACATAATAAATAAATAAATCAACCCAAAAGATCATCGTGATAATAGAAAATTATCATAGTTGTTTAGAGTTACTAAAATAACTACTAAATAGGTGTGAATACGCATCAGCACCAATCACAAGTTTTCAAATTTTCCTTACCAAAAATATCTAAGGTATAGGATATCTAACTAGAGTAATAAGAGGGAGTTACTATAATTCCATGTATTCCATAGATAGATTCTAAGAGTTAAAACAACAACTTCGTTAACGGAGTTACACATCATGAGAAGCTGGAGAGATAGGTTCGCCTCCTTATCCTTTAATTAGCAACGATTTCAAACGGATCTAGCGTAGGAATAAGAAACATGGCTTAAGGTTAGTGGGAACTAGGCTCTACGAGTGTGTATGAATAATTTATCTAAAAGGAATATTAAGATTCACAGAAAAGGCACTGGCGCAGCGCACGATTGATGACACAACAGTGGTCGTTGGGGGCGGTCCTTCGACCTACTATCGATGTTGCGAATCTTGATATTAGTGTGTGAACTAAGCTTTTGTATCATGTTCCATAATCCATACTAGATAATCTCTAGTAGATAACATATATATATATATATATATTTATGTAGATAAAACTTTAAGCTTTAAACTTTACAATTTTATTTATTTATTTACCTATTATTATTTAAAAAAAACAAAATAAATAGTACAATCACTTAATTGATTATACCTTTGCTTCGCGAGGAGGGAAAATCGTGTGTTTGAATATACGAGTTATAGTTTAGAAATTTTTACACCAAAATTTCTAATTCACTATAACCATTGGATCTGATACCAACTTCTGTCACACCCCGAAAATCTTAATTAAGACAGCGGAAGACTTTGACCAAGTCATTCGGGTGGTGACAGATGCCGTTTCAGCCAATCATAACTAAGTACACCTTTATAATGAAAGTTGAACTTTATTTGACCATCAGAGTTATTACACGTGCCATATTACACGATTATTATTCAAACTACAAGTTCAACATAAAGTCAATATTTTCCATTTAAACACACGTTACTATTTTCCCGCACTCTTCGCGAAGCTTCCATCATTCTTTTAAATTACCTGAAAAACATATTAAAATATCGGTCAACACAATGTGTTGGTGAGTTTCCCTTTACATTAAAAATAGTCCATATATATATATATATATATATATATATATATATATATATATATATATGAATCGAAAACACAATCCATTAAATAATTAAATCCGATATCAATTCGTGTGTAATCGTCACTACACCCCGAATTATATCCAAATATTCCAGGTATAATTATCTACCGCCATTATATCACAAATCCATGTGTAATGATCCATCGCCATTACATCACAAAACAATAGGCATTTCATTTCTTAAACAAATTGAGCCGTTGTAGACGAGCAAAGAATATTATATTGCGTATGACATCTCAGTTGATAACTCGAAACATACCATACTCAAAATATACCCAATTTTAACCCAACGCGAATGGAAGTGGAGGGCGTCACCCCTATAGATCTACCCATATTTCTATGCCTTTAGTAATTCGGTTAACAGTTATTTAGCCAACTAGACTCATCCCGCATTATACACCAATTTGTAAAATAAAATGCATTTTAAAGAAAACATCAATGAAAATAATATGAAATGAATAATATGCTTTTCCCCCAAAACAAAATTAAATATCGTTTTAAAAACATTTCTAGTTAAAAATCGAGGGGGGGGGGGTTCGATAGAGAAACTCATGGTTTGCCGCCTTTCGTTCTGAAATCTCGTGTCCTATATTAGTACACGTTTCGTTAATAAAAACTTGGTTTTAGTTTTTATAATAAACTCTTTTTAGTTTATTAATCTTAATCTAGTGTCCACACAAGCACATAAGCAATTAAGTTCTTATAATGTGAACGAGTACACGTAGTTCGGTTTTCCGTTAACAATTATTTAAATAACTATGTCAAATAAATAAATACTTAAAATATATAATAATATTTTAAGTTTTAGTTGATGGAAAGTTTTAAGAAAATATTAATCTTTTATTTTTCATAATTCTTGTCGGTTTTGTAGGTTTTATGCTTAAAATGCGTTATTTCGGTTTTTCATTTAAAATATAACTTATAAATTTTGGAAAATACTTGTTACATAAATATTAGTCAAGTTTTACAAGTTAACTTGTGAAAATATATTATTCATTTTTGTTAATATTTTCTTAAAATAGCAACTTTTTAACGTTTTCGTGTCGGTTTTCGCGACACGAACCGTTTAGGACTAAGTTTTATCATCTTGTCATTTTCTCATGTATTAACTTATGTTATACATGGGTATTTTTGTGACACCCGGTAAATTCCCAATCCCTTAAACTAAGTAATCAACCTAATAATTAGGTGATTGTAAATATTATGCGCGCCATGTTAGTCAGCGCGTGCATCTGTTATGTGCGCCCTGCGCGAGCGCGCCATGTTAGTCAGCGCGTGCATCTGTTATGTGCGCCCTGCGCGAGCGCGCCATGTTAGTCAGCGCGTGCATTTGTTATGTGCGCCCTGCGCGAGCGCGCCATGTTAGTCAGCGCGTGCATTTGTTATGTGCAACCTGCGCGAGCGCACCATGTTAAGAACCAGCGTGAGCATATGTTATATGCGCCATGCGCGAATGTTTTGGCTTTATGTTTTCATGTAACTTAAACGTTATGTTGTCTATGGGTTGACCATCCCGCATGATGCTAAGGCGGGTGCATCCTAAATCGTTTATGCGCGTGCGGAAGGGAACTAACCTCCCCGCATGGCGGGAACATTGAGAGCTAGTTTGAAGCTCCAAGATGGAATTGACTTCAACATGACTGATCACTATGTTGAAATACCAAGACCACCTGGAGAATCTACAAATGAAACTCAATATCCCCAACTGCGAGAAGGTTACGCACCTACCCGCAGCAAAGAAATGTCCTTCACGCAGAAAGCTATGCGCACAAAGTGATGCGCACAGAACACTTAGTCTATTCTCCAGACATAAGGAGATTACTCCCGCCCAAAAGGCAACAGTAGCGTGTTTCAGAGATTTTCCACTTTTTACTGTACACTGACAAAAGTACCTGAAAAAGCACACTGTAACATGAAAAGTCAACTGTCAGCCACCCTATTCTCACCAACCCCAGACCTGCATGTCCTGTCCAAATCAAATCAAGATCTTTTGTCCACTCCTCCACTTTTAAATAAACAATAAACAATAATAATTTCCATACTTTATCATCATTACACCTAGATATGAAAAGATTTCAATCCCCTAAAGCAAGGGATTGTGTTCCCTTGAGTTTGCCTATAAATATGTAACCTAAATTATCACTCAAAACACAATCCAAAGAACTGCAAACTTGCACTAATCATCTCCCGAGCATCCGTTATTTTCGATTCCGATCCAGTTACTAGGTAAGCCGAGGTTATAAACTTGAGATCTACTTTCCAAACCTTATATTCTCCTATTTCTTGATCTTAATATATATACTTCTTGTTATTTAATCGTATTCTAGACCTTCAATTCCGAGGCCAACACCAAGAAAACCCGAATCTCGATTAATCCCTTAACAAGAACCACAGGTGAGTCTCACAGCCCCTATTTTCGCTGTTTTCACTATTTTTAAACTGTTTTCGGGGCGAGGGACACGTACTTAAATAATGTTTTATCATGGTATACTTACAAGCTATGCAAGCGATTATGTGTTTAAGTTATGTTTCATGATGAGTAATGCAAACGGTTATCTAAGGTTTTCGATGTATGTGCGCTAGAACTCGAGTAAGTGATCACTTTACCATTGGAACTCTAAGGGTAGGGACTGCTGGTTTGATCCACCCACTCGTAGGGGTCGCACCTCTTTGCATGGACGAGTGCCTAGTATGGTCATGGGGCAGTACTATGGGTTTGAGCCCGCTCGTAGGGGTCGCGCCTCTTTGCATGGACGAGCGCCTTGTTTTCCGGCACAACGTCCGCGCGTAACCCGCGGGACGGAATTATTATTTTAGCTCGTAGTGGCAGCGCCACTTTGCATGGACGAGCACATGTTCCTGAAACGTTCGCGCGTAACCCGCGGGACGGTATTACTTATTTTAGCTCGTAGTGGCAGCGCCACTTTGCATAGACGAGCACAGTTCCCAGAAATGTTCGCGCGTAACCCGCAGAACGATTTTATCAGAATATGATGATAGAACTATGTTTTACCAAGCATGTGTTTTAATGATGCTATCAGAATTATGTTTCAGAATGATTTGTATCAAGATTATGATGCAATACGATTTATCAAGTTACTAAGACTTGTGAACTCACTCAGTTTATACTGATTCAAATGTTTTTACGTGTCTTTCAAGAGATAACTAGGTAGCGCATGGGGTCACACTTAGAGCACCTCACGCTGAACATCTAAACTAGCTTTTTGGAAGATTTTAGTTCTATCCCTTCGATGCGCGTGGTTGTTCCCGCCGCGCATGGGGATATGGCGTGGAAATCTTCAACAATTTTTATACTTGGATGTTTTTATGTAAATTTTAAACAATGTAATGTATTTGTATTAAACTTTTCATGCGCAATGAAAATCTTACTTTGAATGTTTGCAATGGCCCGTGCTTAAGTATCAATCCCCACTCGTGCGCGCCCGGCTGTTTCCGCCGCTCAGGGCCGGGTGTGACAGATTGGTATCAGAGCACTGGTTATAGCGAACTAGGAAAAGAAGTTTTAACCTAGACTATAACCGTTGGGGAATCGCATGAAATATTTTTCAAAGAAAATATTTTCAAAAGAAACTATACACACACTTAGGAACACGGGTCACACTGTCTAGTAAATAATGATAACATTATGTGCTCAGAGTACATGCGCTAAGTCTGATATATTTTCACTCTTTTAAAGCAAGAATGCCTCCAACTAAAGCCAAAGGAATTACCATGACACCCGAGGAACTCGCGGAAATAATCGCGCAGGCGATTGCGACACATGAGGCCAGCAAGGCCGAATCAAGTCAGGGTCGTCAGAATGAGACCCCAGAACCCGAATCAGGAGCCTTGGACAAAGGATGCTCCTATAAGACATTCATGGCCTGTAAGCCTTGGCCATTCAAGGGAACCGAAGGGGCCATTGGGCTCTACAACTGGATTGACAAGATGGACAGTTCTCTCCATTAGCGGATGTAGTGAGAACCAGAAGGTCCTTTACGCGACCTGCATGTTCCAAGAGGCAGCTTCGTCTTGGTGGAAGCTTCAAACGAAAACATTGGGGCGAGAAGTTGCTCTCCACAAGACCTGGGAGGAACTGAAGGAGATGATGATGAGAAAGTTCTGCTCTCGCGCAGAAATCCAGAGTCTACAACAGGAATTCTGGAACCACACCATGGTAGGAACGGATATCGACGCCTACAACAACCGGTTCAACGAACTTTGCCAGTTGGTGCCAGACATGGCAAACACGGAGGAAAAGAAGATCGAGAGGTATATTTTTGGGTTACCTCCTGTTGTTAGGGTTCCGCTCAACGCCGCAGCGCCTCCAACCTTTGATGAGGCGGTAGCGCGGGCCATTACCCTTACAAGGGATACGATCCGTGCGGGTATGTTGACTACGCGCGGAATCGAGCAGCGAACCTCTGATCCCAAGAGGAAATGGAACTCTCACCACCGAGGGTCCGACTCTAAGCAGCCACCGTTCAAGAAGCAGGAAAGCGCAAGGGTTTACGCGATTCAGGCCGCGGAGCCACCACGAAAAGGATACAGCGGGCCTCGCCCATGGTGCAACAAATGCAAGTATCACCACGAGGGTGAATGCGCAAGAATCGAATGTGCCAAATGTGGCAGACCAGGGCACAAGACGATGAATTGCCGTGTCAGAGAAGCTGGAGCAAGCGACAACTGCTACGCATGCGGGAAGCCAGGGCATTTTAGTCGGGATTGCCCGCAAAAGGGGAACCAAGCTCGCGGGAGAGCTTTTGTGATCGGCGCAGGCGAAGCTAAAGAAGAGCCGAATGTGGTAACCGGTACGTTTTTGCTTAACGGACATTTTGCATCTGTCTTATTTGATACTGGCGCTGACCTAAGTTTTATATCCGCTGAGTTTAAAGACTCCCTAGGCCTAGCAACCAGTAGACTAGACACGCCTTATACTATAGAACTAGCCAATGGTAGGCAGTTATGCGCGAACGAAAGAACTGAACAATGTGTTATAGTCATGGGAGGTCACGGGTTCAATATTAACTTGTTGCCAATAGACTTGGGAAGTTTTGACATTGTGGTAGGTATGGATTGGTTAGTCGAGAACCGCGCGGAAGTTATTTGCCATGAGAAGCAGGTTCGGATCCCACTGTTGAACGGAGAAACCTTGGTAATTCAAGGGGAAAGAAGGGGAGTTGCGACGAAACTGATTTCGTGCCTAAAGGCGCGAAGGTGCCTAAGGAAAGGGTGCTACGCCTTCCTGGCGCATGTCGTAGAGAAGAAAGGAGATGAGCGAAGAATTGAAGACTTACCAGTAGTGCGCGAATTTCCGGGAGTTTTTCCTGAAGATTTGCCCGGATTACCGCCGCCACGACAAGTCGAGTTTCGTATTGATTTAGTCCCAGGAGCTGCGCCAGTAGCTCGAGCGCCTTATCGATTAGCTCCATCTGAGATGCAAGAGCTATCCAATCAGTTACAGGAACTATTGGATAAGGGTTTCATACGCCCAAGCTTTTCACCTTGGGGAGCTCCAGTACTGTTTGTTAAGAAGAAGGATGGTTCGTTCAGAATGTGTATTGACTACAGGGAGCTGAACAAGCTGACAGTCAAGAATCGGTACCCCTTACCGAGGATTGACGACTTATTTGACCAGTTGCAGGGATCCAGTTATTATTCGAAGATAGATCTACGGTCAGGATACCACCAACTTAGGGTCCATGAGGAAGATGTGCCGAAAACAGCCTTCCGAACTAGATACGGCCATTATGAGTTCTTAGTGATGCCTTTCGGGCTAACTAATGCGCCGGCTGTGTTCATGGATCTGATGAACCGCGTGTGCAAACCATACTTGGACAAGTTTGTGATTGTGTTTATAGATGATATTCTGATTTACTCACGGACCAAGGCCGAGCATGAGCAACACCTGAGATTGATTTTGGAATTGTTGAGGAAAGAAAAGTTGTATGCGAAGTTTTCCAAGTGCGAGTTTTGGCTTAGAGAAGTTCACTTTCTCGGTCACGTTGTAAACGAGAAAGGAATTCACGTTGATCCATCCAAAGTCAAGGCCATCGAAAACTGGGAAGCGCCAAAAACCCCAACTGAGGTGAGGCAATTCCTAGGACTAGCTGGCTACTATCGACGCTTCATTGAGAACTTCTCCAAAATAGCTCTACCCCTGACCGCGCTAACTCAGAAAGACAAGAAGTTTGTTTGGGGCGAAAATCAGGAAACAGCATTTCAAATGTTGAAACAGAAGTTATGTAGTGCGCCAATTTTGTCTTTGCCCGAGGGGATGGATGACATTGTTGTTTACTGCGACGCTTCACATCAGGGACTTGGATGTGTCCTTATGCAGCGAGACAAAGTCATAGCGTATGCCTCACGCCAACTCAAGACCAATGAAAAGAACTACACAACGCATGATTTAGAACTTGGAGCGGTTGTCTTCGCGCTAAAGATTTGGCGCCATTACCTCTATGGTACAAAGTGTATAATCTTTACGGATCACAGGAGCCTTCAACATATATTTGATCAAAAGGATTTAAACATGAGGCAACGAAGATGGGTGGAGTTGTTGAACGATTATGATTGTGAAATTAAGTACCACCCTGGAAAGGCGAATGTGGTAGCAGACGCGCTAAGTAGGAAGGAGCGAATAAAAACGCTACGAGTCAAGGCTCTAAGGTTGACCATTCACGCAGATCTCTCTACCCGCATCCGAGACGCTCAGCAAGAAGCCTTGAAACCAGAGTTTGTTAAAAACGAATGCCTTGGGGGTATGGTTAAGAATTTGGAACTTAAAGAGAACGGCAATCTATATTTCGCTAACCGCATATGGGTCCCTCTCAAGGGAGGATTGCGCGAGCAGGTATTGAACGAAGCTCACAAGACGCGGTATTCCGTACATCCTGGCGCAGACAAGATGTACCAAGATGTTAAAACGCTGTATTGGTGGCCCAATCTTAAAGGCGCCATCGCGACGTATGTCAGTAAGTGCCTGACGTGTTCGAAGGTGAAGGCTGAATACCAGAAACCATCAGGGTTGCTTCAGCAGCCAGAAATTCCCATGTGGAAGTGGGAACAAATCTCTATGGACTTCATCACCAAACTGCCAAGGACACCTGGGGGTTATGACACAATATGGGTTATTGTGGATCGGCTAACTAAGTCAGCCCACTTCCTGCCGATCAAGGAAACCGATAAGATGGAAAAGTTAGCCCGACTGTATATTCGAGAAGTAGTTTCAAAACATGGAGTCCCAGTGTCCATCATTTCTGATAGAGATAGTCGGTTCACATCAAGGTTTTGGAGATCGTTACAAGGGGCTTTAGGTACTCGTCTTGACATGAGTACGGCATATCATCCTCAAACGGATGGGCAAAGCGAGCGAACAATCCAGACATTGGAAGATATGCTACGCGCGTGCGCAATCGATTTCGAAGGTAGCTGGGATACTCATCTCCCATTGGTTGAATTTTCTTACAACAACAGCTATCACACAAGCATTAAGGCTGCGCCGTTCGAAGCTTTGTATGGGCGCAAGTGTAGATCCCCACTGTGCTGGGCTGAAGTAGGTGACAAGCAAATGACTGGTCCAGAATTGATCCAAGAAACAACAGACAAGATTTTTCAGATAAGGGATCGCCTTAAGACAGCGCGCGATAGACAGAAGAGCTACGCAGATGTGCGAAGGAAACCATTGGAGTTTCAAGTAGGGGATAAAGTACTTTTGAAAGTCTCTCCATGGAAAGGAGTCCCCCGTTTCGGCAAGCGAGGAAAGTTGAATCCGCGCTTCATTGGACCATTCGAGATCCTGGAAAGGATCGGTCCGGTTGCTTATAAACTCCGTTTACCCGCCGAACTCAGTGGAGTTCATGATACGTTTCATGTGTCCAACCTCAAAAAGTGCTTATCTGACGAAACGTTGATTTTGCCGTTGGAAGAGATTCACATCGACAAACAGCTGCACTTCGTAGAAGAACCTATAGCAGTAACCGATTGGAAAGAACAAAAGTTACGCAGGAGCAAAATCAAGTTAGTAAAGGTTCAATGGAACTCGAGGCGTGGGCCTGAATTCACTTGGGAAAGAGAAGACCGAATACGCAAGAAATACCCACACCTCTTTCAGAGCATGGCTTCTGCCAGCAACGTCTCCTAAATTTCGGGACGAAATTCGTTTAACGAGGGGAGAATGTGACACCCGGTAAATTCCCAATCCCTTAAACTAAGTAATCAACCTAATAATTAGGTGATTGTAAATATTATGCGCGCCATGTTAGTCAGCGCGTGCATCTGTTATGTGCGCCCTGCGCGAGCGCGCCATGTTAGTCAGCGCGTGCATCTGTTATGTGCGCCCTGCGCGAGCGCGCCATGTTAGTCAGCGTGTGCATTTGTTATGTGCGCCCTGCGCGAGCGCGCCATGTTAGTCAGCGCGTGCATTTGTTATGTGCAACCTGCGCGAGCGCACCATGTTAAGAACCAGCGTGAGCATATGTTATATGCGCCATGCGCGAATGTTTTGGCTTTATGTTTTCATGTAACTTAAACGTTATGTTGTCTATGGGTTGACCATCCCGCATGATGCTAAGGCGGGTGCATCCTAAATCGTTTATGCGCGTGCGGAAGGGAACTAACCTCCCCGCATGGCGGGAACATTGAGAGCTAGTTTGAAGCTCCAAGATGGAATTGACTTCAACATGACTGATCACTATGTTGAAATACCAAGACCACCTGGAGAATCTACAAATGAAACTCAATATCCCCAACTGCGAGAAGGTTACGCACCTACCCGCAGCAAAGAAATGTCCTTCACGCAGAAAGCTATGCGCACAAAGTGATGCGCACAGAACACTTAGTCTATTCTCCAGACATAAGGAGATTACTCCCGCCCAAAAGGCAACAGTAGCGTGTTTCAGAGATTTTCCACTTTTTACTGTACACTGACAAAAGTACCTGAAAAAGCACACTGTAACATGAAAAGTCAACTGTCAGCCACCCTATTCTCACCAACCCCAGACCTGCATGTCCTGTCCAAATCAAATCAAGATCTTTTGTCCACTCCTCCACTTTTAAATAAACAATAAACAATAATAATTTCCATACTTTATCATCATTACACCTAGATATGAAAAGATTTCAATCCCCTAAAGCAAGGGATTGTGTTCCCTTGAGTTTGCCTATAAATATGTAACCTAAATTATCACTCAAAACACACTCCAAAGAACTGCAAACTTGCACTAATCATCTCCCGAGCATCCGTTATTTTCGATTCCGATCCAGTTACTAGGTAAGCCGAGGTTATAAACTTGAGATCTACTTTCCAAACCTTATATTCTCCTATTTCTTGATCTTAATATATATACTTCTTGTTATTTAATCGTATTCTAGACCTTCAATTCCGAGGCCAACACCAAGAAAACCCGAATCTCGATTAATCCCTTAACAAGAACCACAGGTGAGTCTCACAGCCCCTATTTTCGCTGTTTTCACTATTTTTAAACTGTTTTCGGGGCGAGGGACACGTACTTAAATAATGTTTTATCATGGTATACTTACAAGCTATGCAAGCGATTATGTGTTTAAGTTATGTTTCATGATGAGTAATGCAAACGGTTATCTAAGGTTTTCGATGTATGTGCGCTAGAACTCGAGTAAGTGATCACTTTACCATTGGAACTCTAAGGGTAGGGACTGCTGGTTTGATCCACCCACTCGTAGGGGTCGCACCTCTTTGCATGGACGAGTGCCTAGTATGGTCATGGGGCAGTACTATGGGTTTGAGCCCGCTCGTAGGGGTCGCGCCTCTTTGCATGGACGAGCGCCTTGTTTTCCGGCACAACGTCCGCGCGTAACCCGCGGGACGGAATTATTATTTTAGCTCGTAGTGGCAGCGCCACTTTGCATGGACGAGCACATGTTCCTGAAACGTTCGCGCGTAACCCGCGGGACGGTATTACTTATTTTAGCTCGTAGTGGCAGCGCCACTTTGCATAGACGAGCACAGTTCCCAGAAATGTTCGCGCGTAACCCGCGGAACGATTTTATCAGAATATGATGATAGAACTATGTTTTACCAAGCATGTGTTTTAATGATGCTATCAGAATTATGTTTCAGAATGATTTGTATCAAGATTATGATGCAATACGATTTATCAAGTTACTAAGACTTGTGAACTCACTCAGTTTATACTGATTCAAATGTTTTTACGTGTCTTTCAGGAGATAACTAGGTAGCGGATGGGGTCACACTTAGAGCACCTCACGCTGAACATCTAAACTAGCTTTTTGGAAGATTTTAGTTTTATCCCTTCGATGCGCGTGGTTGTTCCCGCCGCGCATGGGGATATGGCGTGGAAATCTTCAACAATTTTTATACTTGGATGTTTTTATGTAAATTTTAAACAATGTAATGTATTTGTATTAAACTTTTCATGCGCAATGAAAATCTTACTTTGAATGTTTGCAATGGCCCGTGCTTAAGTATCAATCCCCACTCGTGCGCGCCCGGCTGTTTCCGCCGCTCAGGGCCGGGTGTGACGATTTTAAAACTTTAGGGGCTGTTCTAAAACAGTCCCTAATAGTTGTGTCGGTTTTGCTTAAAAAAGTCGATTTTTCGACCGTTTAAGTTACCAACGAGTCAAATAAATTACACAAGCCTATACTAATCATCATATGACTAAACACACATATAATAACATATAATTTACCATAAAAAAGCAGTTTTGACTATATATGTTCATAAGATACTTTAATCGAGTTTTTCGGTTCCTAGTTCGTATTTTAGATTACCTTAACAATGTTACTAGTTAAGCTTGTTATTTTTATATGAACAAATATCATATTATTACCTAAATTTCCAGGTTCAAATCATCATATCATATATGTATAAGTTCAAGTATTTAATTAATCAATCAAAATATGAATTTTCTAAGTGTTTAACTAACAAAGTTTCCTATTATAGTAACTTTTTAATTTTTGATAATTCTATCTAATTCAATCTTTCCAAGTACAATTCTAAGTTTAATTCATTCAATTAGTTTGATAGGGTTTCATGCATCCTAAGTGTTCTATCCAATTTTGTTCTTTCAATTTATCATTCAACAAAGTTTCCTTATTTAGTAAGTTGTTTGCTAATTCAATTATTGTGTTAGCTAATCAATCCTTTAATCATGCATCCTATCTTAGTTTCAAGTTGCCATTAATCATAGATTTATCATATTCATCACAAGTATTCACATCAAAATTCAAATTTTAACTTTTCTTAAATTAAAGTTTCCTTATTTAGTAATTTTAACAATATTTGTTAATCTTCAAGTTCCAACTATTAATTCTAGCATATAACCTATCTTACTTTCAATTAAGTTATTCCATATCACTTTTGATTCATCAATCCATCCAAAATCCATAACTAATCCAAAACCCAAAAATCCCCAAATTTTCCACTTATGAACATACTCTTGTTTTGATTATCTCTAACAACAATTTCACAATAATTCATGTCCATATTATCAAACTATTGATCAATAATCAATTCAATTTCATTCTAACAACAATTTTATCTATGATTATACCAAACTATCAAGTAATTCAACAAGACTTCTAATCAATCTTAACAATCAATGCATAGACTTCAAGATGAGTGTATGCATGTATAAGTTGGTTTAATTCCTCCTCTTACACATACACACATACTCACGGCTCATACACACACACACTCACAAGCATCCAAAATTTTTAATCTCTAAGATCAATCTCAACCCAAGAACACCTATTCTAACCAAATTAACCATAGAAATTAACTTATAAACATAACTTACTTGTGTTCTTGAGGATCTAAGAATTAAAATGAGAATGAGATGGGTGTGAGTATGATGATCTTTCCTCCTAATCTTCTTCCTAGTTGTTAATCTTCAAAGTTCTTGATCTAGATTTGATTGTAAGTGTGTGTGTTTATGATTAGAGATTTTGAATTTGAGTGTGTGTGAATGTGGGTGTGTGTGCCGTGGGTTTTAAAGAGAGAAAGAGATGAGTGTAGCGTGATGATTAATGGGGTAGAGTGTAAGGTGGAGAAGTGGGGTTGGTACAATGCAACACATTCTAGAACAAGTAATGATTGCATGGGGAGTTGGAATGTTTTGATTGGAACAAGTGTGGTGTTGAGGTGTCCAAGAGAGGGGTGGTGGTTTTGAGAAAACAAGGGGTGGAATGGTTTTGGGTTAGGTTGGTTAGTGGGTATTTAAACAAAAATCTTAAGTTTCCGTTTTAACGTCTAACGAATTTTAGCTAACAAACGAATCTCGTTTCTAATAATTTTTGTCAGACTTTGAACGAAATTGGATTCTAGATAATACAAGCCTAAGAAACTAATTTTTGGAAATTGTTGACGTCGGGTCCTTACCGGGTCGTCCACCGACACTTGGGTAACTTATTTTGCAATTTTTGCGATTTGAGCTTTCTAAAATTAAGTTTATACATTGTCTCGACAACTTTAATATGTATTTTAATTTTTCGAGACCATTTAGCACCTTTAAGGATTTATTTACTTTTTAACTCGTTACCCGAGGTTATTCCACGCTAGGCTCGTTACGTGGCGATTTTTGCATTTTTTGTTGATTTTGAAACGTCTAAATCACTAATAAAGAATATTTTTCTCATAATGGCGAAATTTTATTGTTAATCGAGATTATTAGTCGCGGTTTAGGCTAATTTTTAGCCGGGTGTCACAGAAAACTCGGCTGCAGGGACTTCAAATGTTGTTGATGCAGAGGACGCCATTTCTATTGATTTTCAAAAGTCTCCTGTGCTGCGTATAGACCCGTCGGAATCATTGGATATTGCTCAGCTGTTGTCTGCAAGTTAACATGAAAGTGTTACCGAGACTGTGTCTTCACAGGAATCTCCTGAAGTATGTGAATTACACACCGCTGAGACTTCTGCAGCCGATGTTTCATCGATTGAGGGGGAGAGTGCCATTCATCAAATCTTTGGTAACATTCTGTTCCTAGATGTCCTACCACATGAGTATATTTCCATTACCTCGTACTCGCACAGTATTGCAGCATCTGGATTCTGGAAGATCCAACAAATCAACCTACTAATAGTTCCGTTCCAGATCATTCTATTCCGACAAGAATTCAACCAGATCATCTAATCCAAAATGTCATAGGTCCCCTTGAAACAGGCGTCTCAACTAGAAGTCAAACAGGACACATCAACAGTTGTTTATTTTCATGTTTAATCTCTCAGATTGAACCTAACTTTGTTGAAATGGCTTTGCAAAAACCAAGTTGGGTGGACGATATTCATTAAGAATTAAATCAGTTTGAGAAACTCAAGGTCTTGATTTTGGTTGAGTTGCCCATTGGGAAGAAGGCTTTAGATACAAGATGGGTTTTTCGTAACAAGCAAGACGATTGTTTGAAACAAAGCACGGCTTGTGGTTCGTGATTTTTGTCAGGTTGAGGGTTTAGATACACTCAAGTGTATGCTCTAGTGGCTCGTCTTGAGGCCATTCAGATTTTCTTGGCATATGCCTCTTACATGGGGTTCACAGGTAATCAAATGGATGTCAAGACAACGTTTTCGTATGGAGTAGTAAAGGAGGAGATTTATGTGGACAAGCCTCCGGGTTTTGTTGATTCAAAGCATCCTACTTACATTTACAAGTTAGACAAATCTCTCTATGGTCTTCATCAAGCTCCTCGGGCATGGTATGAAACTTTGACGACTCATGTACTGGGGCATGGGTACAAGCGAGGAACCATCGATCAGACTTTTTTTCTTAAAACTGTTGGGAAAGATCTAATCTTTGTTCAGATTTATGTGCACGATATCATTTTCGGCTCCACCAGTATTGCTCTATGATATGAATTTGAAGAAGTAATGAAGAAGAGATTCGAGATGAGTTCATTAGGGGAGATGACGACATTTATAGGATTACAAGTTCATCAGAGTTCGACAGGAATTTTGCCACATCAAGGAAAATATGTTGTTGGGTCACGATTTGGTTAGACTGACGCATATCAGAGGGCCATGACATGATCAAGACTAAAGTGATATAAACGAAGACGAGTTGAAGAATTGCATTATGGTTATGATGGTGTAATACTGAAATCCCTATGGATTTCAATTAGGCTTGTTTGGGCTTGGTTGGGCTTTAAGCCTTTTATGGTAATCCTATATATAGTTAATGTGTAATCATTTTAGGGTTAGCAATTGTTAAGCAGTGGTAGCCACCATCAAACTATCAGAGTGCTTAGAAGAGTATAGGTTTATGTATCTGACGATTTATTGATAATAAAATCGTATGCATTGAAAACATATTATATCGTGTTCATATTTTATTATATTGCTCTATCTCGTTCTTGAATCACCACGGTGTTAGGATTCCCCACTAACATCGTGTTTGGGTTGATATCTTACTGTAGTGATCCAGATTTGGGACTTACAATTGGTATCAGAGCCTATTGACCTATTCTTGGCTCGGTTGAGATATCAAACAATTCAAGATCTGCTAATTCATTGTTGTTTCGGGTGTTCTTGGTGTTTTGGGTTGGTTTTCCGGTGAACAGTTTAATCGGGAAGAAAAGGTGTTATTTTTGGCTTATGATTTGGTATTATTTGGAAACAATTTAAATCCATTAATTCTTGGGATTTAGTTTGTTGCTTATATAAGTAGTCTATCTTGTTCTCGGGTACTTTAGATTGATTTCGGGGGTACTTAAAGGATTCGGCCAAAGAATCTGAGTTCTGGACAAGATACCATCGTTTTCGGCCAATTCTGCTAGTTCTCGGTCACTTTCTAGAGTTTTTGGTTAGCAAGTGTTTTCGTTCAGAAAGTGTTCTCGGTCAGAAAAGTGTTCTCGGTCAACTGAGTTCTCGGTCAAACTGTCTTCTGTTGACCAAACTTGTTCTCGGTCAAAGTTAATAGTTTTCGGTCATTATAGTTCTCGGTAAAAAAACGAAAAGGTAATTTGGCGGGAAAATTTTTCTTGAACGGAATTTTTCCTGAACACTCCTTATAAGTGAGACTTCATTCTTAAAAAATTTGATAAAGATATTTTTTTTTGATGATTTTCGCTAACTCTTTTTGGCGGGATAAATCGAAAAAAAAAAATATTTGAACGATATTTTTACTAGACATTTCTTTTGAGTGGGACATCTTTCTTGAGAATTTTAGCGATAATATTTTTCAAAAACAAATTGGCGGGAAAATCAGAGTATTTATTTTAATTACTCAGTGGATTCTCCACAAATCTTCTCAATGTTTAGAAGTACTCTTAATCATTCTGCTCCCTCACTAGTAGTATCTCCGAGCATGAACAGTTCGCCTACAGAGGTTGATTCAAATACATTAACACATTCCAATATGATAAGGGAGATGGAAAGGGTCAAATGTGAAAACTACACCCTTAAGAAAAATGAGAAACTGTATAAAGAAAAGATTGAGGCACAGAAAACGGATTTTTCCAAGCTAAAATCTGAATTTAGTTTTAAATGTTGTCACCATCTAGATGCCAAACAGAAAATTGTTGAATTAACTGCTGAACTGGAAGCCTCTAAGTTAGAAGTTTCAAATCTAACTGATAAATTTATAAGGGGTGAACTAGATTTTAGAAAGTTTGATTGTTCCAGTAAGGTAGTCAATTCCATGATTGAAAATCAGTTATGGTGAAAAGAGAATGAAGGTGAGGGTATATGATATAGTCAAGTATCCCCACCATATAATGACAACTATACTAGTCTTCCTCTTACCAAAGAGCAGGAAGAAAAGTTAAAAGACGTGAAATATGATAAATAGGTTCAATCTGAAACTGTTGGATCAGGATCCCTAGAGGAAATCAAGCCTGGTCTTCAATGTGTTAACAATCTTGTTGCCTCTACTTCATGTGCTGAAAATGTTGACATTGAGAACTGTGATAGCCAGAATGATGATCATGAAGAGGTTCTGTGTGAAAAGCTCTGCAAGGCTAAAGAAGATTGGGAAAGGGCTAAGAAATCTAAAAGGGTTGACAGTTCACCAGGTGCTGCTGGTGTTAAAAGGCAAACGTGAAACCATTGTGGCACTCCGGGTCACATAGCCAGAAACTGTGTTCAAAGGCAATACGTACCCTATTATATGAATAATCAAGGAGCTACAATCAGAGGAAGGTCTTGATCTAAGCCGATGAAATGGGTCTCACCTAAAACATCAACGGAAGGGAATTCCAGAGTTAAACCTTCTGATGGTGATTGGAACTTAGCAAAGAAAAATCAGAGAATGAAGGTGTGTTTCGCATGTGGGAATGATGGGCATCTGGCGAAAGAGTGTCTATACCGTACAATGAAAAGGAAGACTGTTCAGGTGAAGAGCACTCAAGGTTTCAAGGTTAACACGACAGGTTTGCACTCAAATGATTTTAAACATGGTAAAAGGCAACTCAACTTTGCAAAATCAAACAGTGCTAAGAGTGTTGAGAGTTCTATTTCAACAAGTTCAACTCTAAAGTCTGTTCTTTTGTGTATTACTAAACCAAAACAGATTTGGAAAGTTAAGACTCAACAAACCGAACCTATAAAACCAGATATGTTCTTAGATGATGGTAAAGACATGAGTTGTCAAGAGGTCACATGTGTTGATGCTAAAGGGAATTCCAGGACATTCATGACTTGGGTCCGCATGTCCAACTGATCACTATGCGTGCAGGAACAATCACAATATCAATGTTTATTAAATGGGTTGTTCAAGACACGTGAAGTTGTTGATCATGTCTGAGTAAAGATTCTGAAAGTTTTGAAAGCATCAGTCTAGGGGGAGATTGTTGGGTCACGATTTGGTTAGACTGCCGCATATCAAAAGGCCATGACACGATTAAGACTAAAATGATATAAACGAAGACGAGTTAAAGATTTGCATTATGGTTATGATGGTGTAATACCAAAATCCCTATGGATTTCGGTTAGGCTTGTTTGTGCTTGGTTGGGCTTGGCCTTTGAGCTTTTTATGGTAACCCTATATATAGTTAATGTGTAATCATTTTAGGGTTAGCAGTTGTTAATCAGTGGTAGCCACCATCAAACTATAAGAGTGCTTAGAAGAGTATAGGTTTATGTATCTGACGATTAATTGATAATAAAATCTATGCATTGAAACCATATTATATCGTGTTCATCTTTTATTATATTGCTCTATCTCTTTCTTGAATACCACGGTGTTAGGATTCTGCACTAACATCGTGTTTGGGTTGATATCATACTGTAGTGATCCAGATTTGGGACTTACATATGTCGAGGACATGTTGGCAAAACTCGAGTTCCAAGATTCTAAGAGAGTGGTGACTACTATGGCTGAAAGACCTATTCTTTCATCTGATAGGGAACTCCGTAGATAAACGTATTATTGATCAATGATCGGATCCCTGATGTATCTCACCGCCAGTAGCCCATACATCATGTTTGTAGTATGCCAATGCGCGCGTTTCCAGGCTAATCCTGAACTTTCTAATTTTAAAAGTTCATGAGACGGATCGACATCACGTTTAACAACTGATTCAGATCTATAATGTACCGAGCGGAAATTGGTACAAGATCAAAAACACGATAATATCTCGTTTGAGCCCAAAGTTAATTAATCCAATTCATACAATTACAAATGATGAAAGTTAAGCACATGAGACTTAATGGATCAAAAGATATAACAATAAGAGAAATTGATCCAAAAGCCTAACAAACAACTAACAAACCTATTTATAGACACAAAATACTAACAGTCCACGTATAACTCTGCTTGTGTCTTCATCTGTATAACCCATCATCCGTATAAGATAGTTATACGTGAATGACATCATCAGCGCATAACCCATAATTGTCAATATGTGGCACACAGTAGCCATATAACCCAACATATGTACATTTATCAACGTATAAGCCTAACTGTTGTGAAATCCTTCTATATGCGGAGAACCTTAAACATGTAAGTCAACATTATCCTCATCCATTAGTCACATAAGTCAACTATCCAAATCATCTTGTATAACCATGCAATCACACGTCCATATGTCCATGCAAATATGAAACGTATATAGTTATTTTCCCATGCACAAGATTAATCAATAGTAAACGTATAAGTCCATGCATACTTATACGTCCATATGAATAAGCCAACGTATAAGTCCATCATATACGTCCACTAGTATGCTATATGACTTATACGCCCATCACTTATGCGTACAGTTTGTTGACTTATCCGCTGACCCGTTTGTAAACACAAATATCAAACCGACCATCAACAAGAAGAAAGCTAAAGACGTTCGTGTATCAACACATTTAATTGCTGTTAAATGCATTTTTAGATATTTGAAAGGGAAACCGAAGCTAGGTCTTTGTTATCCAAAAACTTAGAATTTGATGTATATTCTTTTGCTGACAACAATTATGAAGGTGATGATATTGACAGGAAATCTACGTCTACTGGATGTCAATTCTTGGGTGATCGACTCATTTCATGGCAATTCAAGAAACAACAAATGGTGTCCACTGCTGAGGCTGAGTACGTTGCTGCTCCTGCCTGCTGTTCACATGTTATCTGGATGCAACATCAATTGCTGGATTACAGTTTGGAATTTCTTGACACTCCAATCTTTTGTCATAATGATGCTGCTATTGCTATAGTTAAAAATCTTGTTCAACATTCTAAAACCAAGCATATTGATATAAAAATTCATTTTATTCGTGACTGTTACGACCGAAAATTGATTCATCTTGAACAAGTTCACACTAATAATAATGTGGCGGACTTATTTACAAAACTGGTCGAAACGGCCAGTTTTAATGTGGTTGTAGGGTTTTCTTAAAATGTTTCGTTTCGTTAAAAGTTTTTTAAACTGGTCGATTGAGTCTGTTTCAGGTTAAATTTGTACATAAAAGTTTTTTCTTTCCGTTAAAAGTTTTGCACAAATTTAGCGGGAAAATACAAAAAGAGTGTGCGTGCGTCTTTTCTAAATATATATATATATATATATATATATATATATATATATATATATATATATATATATATATTTGCACTCTTTCGCTTAATATATGTCGGTTACTTAAGTTTGAGGGACATATACTTGTATATGTTTGGTCCTGTTATCTACTTGTAGAAACACGGGATAGACATTCACTTGAAGACTGAAAGTGACTGGGGCGACTGTCGTGTGCTTTGTTTAATTTTATCGCTTAAAATGTGTCGGTTACATAAGTTCGAGGGACATGTACTTTTATATGTTTGGTCCTGTTATCTACTTGTAGACATACGGGATAGCTATTTACCTAAATACTGAAAGCGACTAGGGCGACTGAATTTAAAAATGTTTAATTAGTAACTCTATAGGAAGTGATATGATTATTCAGTTGAAAGCAGTATTGAAGCTCAAAATACTTTCAAATGAAAATTTGATCCAACCTTTGGAAGATGATAGATAAATTGATTTTGTGTGCCTAACGTGTGAAGTTACTAGGCTAAAAAGGCTTTTGAACAGTCATTGATATGTATTGTAGCTTTCCATGATGCGTAAAAGTTAAAGTGATATAAAACTAACTCTGCTAAACTTAATGTGGAGAGTAATTTCGAAGATGTGTGCATGTCTCTAAATACATCTCTCCGAATGATAGTCAGAAATCCAATTACCCAGTCATACACGAGCCCGTTAGTATCTTGATCACCAAAAATATTATGTTTCTTAGCTATTGCTATTATTAAAAAAAAATTATTATATAATATTTTGTCATAAAAATTTTGTTTTCTAAAGCTTAAAGGGTCAAACTAGAACTAAAAGGGTGGGACATTCAAATAAGTCCTAAACACCCTGAATGTAAGACAAGTAAGTCCGGACGGCATGTAAGTCAAAGCTTAAAATATTTGTTTGTGTAGAAAAAGATCTTTTGATCAAGCACTAGGGAGTGGAGTCAAATTTGGGTGATCTGGGGAAGGCCAAATACGCTTTGAGAAGAGATAAGAGGCATCATAGGTCCATAAGTGATGTACATTTAAGCTTTATTCCAAATTGAACCTAATACGTATCACTGATGCAATGAAAATCATGCTAAGTATCTACATACATGCAACTTGTTTCTGTATGTCATAATAATGCTGAAAATGAATCATTGTGAAAGCATCTTAATCAATATGATTCCATGTTCGGATCTTTCCATAAAAGTTTGTTTGTTTATCAGAACCGAAATTTGATCCCGAATTATGTTAGAACTTATTGAAGGCCGGGTGGTTAAATTACTTTGTTTTGGTTTATTTTTATTTTAATTTTGCTTCTGGTTTTTTTAACCTCATGTTGACTCTTGTCGAAACAAATGCGTTAAAAAATTGTTTTAAAAATGGATCAGACTTATGTTTTCTTCCCAAGATATCTGATTTTATTTAAATGTGCTTTCGGACCAAAATGTTTATATTGATGGTGTTCTCGGCCCTTCAAAGTTTTCGGCCTAGATCAAAAGTTGAAGTATTAAAGGCAACTTGTGTTTTGTGTGTGTATTATTGTTCAAAATTATCAAATATGCAAAAACTTTTAAGCTTCTCATATTCCAAATCCGAAAACTATAAACCTTGATCATTAGAGCTGATTTGATTTCTTTAAATCTTAAAAGGTAAATTAATATACATTGAAATCTGTCTTCGGACCATTGTTGGAAATCTCTGGATCATTTGAATGCTTTGGTTAGTTGGTTAATTGGACTAAGATATGTGATTTTGAAACATGTTTGTGATTCATGATTATGGTGTGTTTGAATTTGTTATGGGTTTATCTTGAATTGCAGGTTTTGTGTTAATGATGATTTGGGGATTGTGGAAGATGACTCGAAATTCAAGACGAAACCCAAAGGGATTTTAAGGACTATTATCTTTAGAGATCTCGGGATCATGGGTTTTCGGTGCTGGTTGACCGACTACCCATGGTCAACCAGAGAACCTTTGTGATCAACAGAGGTCTCAAGGGTTCTAGGTCTAACTTTGACCGGGAACCCATTTGAATACTCGAGAACCCTTGTTCTTGGGTGTTAAGGGTTCTCTGTAAACATAGATTGATTACTTGGACCAAAAACTATAATTATTGACTGAAAACTCTTTATGTTGACCGAAAATTCTTTATGAGAACCGAAAACTCTGAATTTGTACCGAAAACTCCCATATTTGGACAAAAAACTCATTTATTGGACCGGAAATATTTTTAATCAGATTATCATTAATGTTGTTTGAACTAATTTACAAAAGAGGGTTTATATTGTCAATATTTATGTTTTTGGAAACTGTACTATAATCAAGTTGTCCATTCTACAAGATATGAATTCTATAAGATAACTGATTATGTATTTAAGTGAATATATCACTAACTTGACTTGTTTGTTGCAATCATGGCTGATCAAGCAACTCTAAAGTTTGTAGACATTCACAATATTGTTGGATGCCTCTTTGATCCTCCTCTAGCTCACAGGGAGTTCAAATCAATGATAGTGGGGCCAAACACGTGCATGATTTCTCATGCTTTACAAGAAACTCCTGTTATATGTAAGAAGATGGTTACTGATTTCTGGAATCATGATTCCATTAATCAAAGAGGTGCTCGGGGAGCTGATGTTATTGATTCAAAGGTCCAGGAGAAGCCTGCTATTATCTCTGAGGCTATCACTAGTGAGGTATTGCTGTTTGGTGATCAACCTGATTATCCTACAGAGTCTTATACTGAAGCTGTAGCAGAGATTGTGCAAAGAGTTAGATACGAGAGAACCTACTTTCCAGCCATTAATAAGCTGTTTCATCCTTACTAGAGGTTCTTGATTCACCATTTCTTTACGTGTGTCTCAGGATGAAAAGGAGGTTCCGATGAGATTAGCCATACTCAAATGCCTGCAGTAGTTGCTTTAATCATGGATTGGAGCTTCAACTATTCCAAGTTCGTGTTCGATGAAATGATAAGCAATCTCAAAGGAAAGAAGAAGGAGATGTCTTAATGTACCCAAGGTTTCTAAGATGATTTTCACTTCTCATTACCCTTGACAGATTAAATCTGTAGAGACACTCGAGTTGAAGGCTATGGGTCCCAATACTTTTGGGTTGATGAAACAATCGAGAAAAGGAGCCAAAGTGGTTTATTAGGGACTTCATCACCTAGTTAAGTTTGGAAGATTTGTTGAAACAGAGACTATTGTTTCTATTGCTAGTGCTTCTGTTGTTGACGAACATGTGGTTCCTGTTCAAACGCCCATACCTGCCTTTGAAACAATTTCTAATGATGATTAGGCTGATAGTTCTCCATCACAACATATAGAGACTAAACACCATGTATTACACTCTATACATACTGATGAGCAGATTAAATATTTGAGACTTTAAAGGAGAAGCTTCAGTCGACTGCATTGAAGCCTCCTCACTCAATCACTGTGACACATAATGAAGATGATGCTGAAGAAGAGCTAGCCACCGATCTCATTCCACGTGAACGGTGAAAGAAAGATCCGAGACCGGGTGTGCTGGCTAGTGATCTTACACCAACCAATCAACCAACATTTACTAAGCCTGTTACCGTTGAAGCTCAAGCCGATCAAGGCCCGTCTATTGCTGCTCAACAAACTCAAGATCAGATTTTTGATGAGATTACACAAGAGTTTGAGTTCGAAGCACATATTCGGTCCACCACTGAACCATCGGGATCGTTTGGCCCGATTGGTCAAGAAAGTTCAAGTGCAGCTGACAAGATTGCTCATATCCTTGCCATGCTAGACGAATTTCTACAAGACAATGGCAAGGGGATTGATCTAGAAGTCGAACCAGTTTACATACAACCTTACAACACCGATTTTTTGAGCTCGAACAAGACTCAGTGGTGAAGGATATACAAATTCATGAACTTGAAGCTAGTAATACTAACAAGATTTAAAGATTCAGGATCTTCAGGCTAACATGGGTTGGCTTACTACTTTATACTTGGACCTCCAACAAAAGCTTACTCAAAAGTTTAGAGATGATTTAAAAGTGGTGATGATAGTGGTGAGAAGACAGCTGGTGATAATCAAGATTCTCCTATTGATAGCGGTTCTAGTATGTGCCCTACTTCAGACATTGATATCTTTGTGCCACTGGAACAATACTTGGCCGCTCCTCCAAAGACAACTAAGCAAATAGAGAGGATACAAAGAACGATGCTTATAAGAAAGGCCTCCAGTCAGAATGTCGTGTCTTCTGATCATCCAGAGAAATTCGTTGTCGAACTCAAGAAAAGCTTCCTTGATAAGTATGGTGATCGCTCGGGGGTTGTCTCGTGGGGTTATGATGTGGATAAAGAAATGTGGGTGGTCAAGAGAAAGTCAGGAAACACAAAATATTATAAGAAAATGAAAGACTTTGTTTCGTGGACAAAGGTTGATTTGAGTGAAATGATAAATGCTCCTTTCCACAACCCGAATAATGATCCAAAGGCCATTAACTTCTAGAATTATTTGAGTAATCAGGTTGTACGAGGATTCCCCAACATGCCTACTGCCTAGTCATTTCTCCAATTGATGTCGTTGAAGAAGAGAACGAGCTTGAGGTGCTAGTATAGGATATTTAGATTGCATTCATGGCCTCCACTTCTCCCAGCTCATCCGAGGTAAGTTCTAAATTATGTTCCCAATCTAGCATTAAAGAGGTAGAATTGTATAGAAAACACAATAGCAACCTGATTAGGGAAATGGAAGGTATAAAACATGAAAATCTCATCCTTAAGAAACTTGAAAAATCTTTAAAGAAAAAACTAGAAGCACAACAAAAGGATTTCTCTAAACTTCAAAAGGATTTTAGCGTAAAGTGCTGTCACCACTTAGATGCAAAATAACGAATTGCCGAACTAACTGCCAAATTAGACACTTCTAAGTTGGAGATTGCAAAATTTACTAATAAATTTGAAAACACTGAATTCAACTTTAAGAAATTTGATGTCTCTAGTTCTATTGTTGAATCTATGATTGAAAAACAGTTAAAATGGAAAGAGGAAAAGGGTGAGGGTATTGGGCACAAGGAGGTTCCTCCTCCATATAATGATAATTACAATGGGTTTCCTCTTACTAAAGAAGAGGAAGCTTAGGAACCGTTCATGCAGTACAACAAGTCGACTGCAAATGAAACAGTTGGTCATGGTTCAGTCAAACGTATTGAACCAAACTTGAGAGTGAACGATACTAATGTGTTTACTTCACGTGCAGATGAAGTAATTATAGAGGATTGGACTGATGAGGAGGAAGATCCATTTGTTTTAACTAATAAAGACTTTAATTCTACTATTGCTTTAAATTTACCTGCTTTCGAATTTGTTGCTACTGATGCTTACATGGATTATGTTTATAAGAGCAAAGTGTTAGTACATGGATTTGGTTGTCTCGAGTCTTTGTAATTGTTTGTATTTATCATTATTATAATATAAGGGTATTTTGGGAATTACTAGCCCATTCGTTAAGTTATATGTACTCATTCGTTAAGTCTGTTTAACGAATGATAGTTAAGTTTGTATACGCATCCATTTGTTAAGGATGTTTAACGAATGGACCTTAATCATTATTGATACTAATCCATTCGTCAAGGAATGTTGACGAATGGGGTATAGCGAATGAGTCATTCGCTATACCATTTGGTTAATTATTGTAATGAAGACGAATGAAGGCCATTCGTTACGGAATATGTAACGAATGGCATTCGTCTTCTATATAAACTGTTTAGCATGTTCATATTTTAAGTGTGTTTAACGTATTTTCAAGCTGTTACTCTGCCAAATTACTCACTCGCACACTTCATTCAGCAATCTGTTACATACATACACATATAAGATAACTAGATCCGGTCACTATGTGTTGACCAAATTAACCTATCGAAGCTCGTTAGATTCGTGTTTCTACAAGTGGTATCAGAGCTTCCAAGGTTAGATTGTGTATGTGTTAAGGTAATTCATCATGAATTGATTGATTAATTCACTATTTGAGTGTTAATTATAGATCCAGATTTGATTTTATTGATTTTCATTGAATTAACATGATGAGATGTTAAGTAGAAGTTGAATTGATTGGAATTGGATTCGGAATTGGTATTGTGGTCTTTATGGTTATTGAATTGTGTTATTGTGGAGATTTGGAATGAATTTGGATTGATATTGTAAGTTTTAGAAACAGGGGATTCTGGTTTGGTGGAGTTTGGATTTCGGAAGGGTGTTTGATTGGAATTGTGTGTTCGGATAGGTGTAGGATTGTTCGCGAGAGTGTTACGAACAATTTAAATGGTTATTTGGTTGATTTGGTTGAGAATTGAGTGACTAATACATGATTAGGTGATTGTTTGAATCATAGCTTAGATTTGGAAAATTACCATATCTGGAAAACCTTTGTTGAATGTTTGAATATTTGAATATTCATAACATTCATTCGTTATGATGAATTTGTTCATTCGTTACACTTTTGATTTAGATTCGTTATTCTGAACTAACTGACTCATGCCACGCGTCAAATTTGTTACAACATAATAACAACTTAATTCGCTACTGTAGCTGATTCGTCATCAATCATTCGTGATCAATTCGTCATTGTTCATTCGTTAATCAGTTCGTCATAAAAACACATTCGTGCCAAACTCATTCGTTACACAAACACTATATTAGAGAATTCCCATCCAACTCCCTATCCTTAAATTAAAAACTACACTAAAACACACTACATTTTCTCTCTTCTTTTCAATTAAATAATATTTTTTTATACCTTTATCATTACTATTTTTATTTCATTCACTCACAACCACTTTTAAAATATATTAAAAAATTATAGGTGGTGAACAGTAACTTTTCAAATATATAAGAAAATCACTACGTTTTCTAAAATATAAAAACTCTTCACTCACAACACCCAAATTAACTCTCTAAATTATAAAAACACCCCTCACATAATATGGAGGATTGGATGAGAATGCTCTCATCTGTTACTACCTTCTTTATCCATTCGGTAAAGCTATTCGGGTGCTAAGCAGTTAATGCGGAAAATATCGGATATCGGTTCGAGGAGCGATATATGAGATATCGGTTATCGCGGTGAGATATCGGTGGGATATCGTTAATTTTAATATCATGTAAAATTCATATATATAGCAATTTAACACTAATAATTGAATATATGCTCCTACCATGAACAAATTAACCTTTTGTAAATTTCAAAACACTAACAATCGTAGCCAACTAAGAATTGATTGAGACTTAAAACACTTACATTGAACACTAAAAGTTGATAATAAAGACTTAAAACACTAATATCGGGAGTATCAGTGATATATCGGTCAAATATTAGTCAAATATCGGTCGAGATCATTGGTATTATCGGTACCGATATTCTGAATCGATATTCTGATTTATATATCGCCAAGGACCGATAACTGATATATCACTGATATATCTGTGATATATCAGCGATATCGACTGCATAGTTTGGGTGTTGATTCGTTACAATTTGATCTCCATTCGTTATAGTTTATTGTTATTATCATTCGTGAAAAGGGAGTGTCATTCGTCAAATGATTAATACACCCATTCGTTAACATAATCCATTAGCCACTGTTCACCATTCATTACCATATTCATACATTCGTCCTATCCATTCGTTACAAATATTTTCATTTTAAACCTTTAAGTATCAAGTTTTGAAATTGTTAAACCTAAACTTTTATTTTAATCTACTTTTGAGATGACTAGTTTCTACGCACTGGCATCTCAAAACACGTTGATGCAACAAATGTTACATCTCGATGTTGAGATTGGATCACATTCAAAATGCCATCGTTTAATGAAATTTAGTAATTTTGCAAAATGGGAACCCCGATTCGGAGCACATCTTGGGTCTGTACATCCAGTTTGTTCAAGATGTCTGGATGATGTTTATACGGTACCTATGGTTGGTAGTGAAATGACTGGTTTTACTCCAAAGGCTTTTTTTCAATATTCTAAAGAAGAAAAGAAAGCTTTAGAGATTGAAACAAAGGCATATTCCACATTAACAATGACATTACTCGACAATATTTTCCATAAATTGGGAAGTATTAAAATTTGTGCATCTTTGTTTCAGCACATTAAAATGAGAAATATGGGAAATACTGAGGAAAGTAAGAAGGTGATGCTAAAGTTCCAGTTTTGAAATTTTAACTTATTGAAAGGAGAGACTGTTGAAGAGATGCTTACAAGATTCAGTCATCTTATAGCTGGGATGAATAAGCTGAAGATGGAACTTAGTGAGATTGATACTGTGAAAAATGCTCTTCCTAGTTCTTACTCGACATTTCTCATGGTACTTAAAGAAAATAATGTGACATTCATGATAAAACGAGGTACACTATATTTATTACGTAACAAGTAAACGATAAATCGGTTAATTCGTAGTGCTTAAACGAGTAACCGACCGATACTAATTATGACCCGTATACATACTGAGGGGTCATATACGAGTTATATCTACGTTATAGAGGCTAACATATTGATATTTAGGCCCCGGTACGTTTAAAACTCTTTAAACGAAAAATGTTTCGTTTATCGATACGCTATAAGCTTAACCGCAATCGTTAATATCAAAACAAGCATTGTAGCATCCGTTAAGCCGAAAAAGATTTATAAAACACTTACATAACATGTTCTAAGCAATCCGTGAAAATATTTTGGAATTTTACAACGAGTCAGTACGTTTTTCTTATTTTACAAAAATAAGCTGAAAAACACTCGTTTTTGCGCTATTTCTCACACCCGAATTAATGTTCTTGCGAAAAACCGAACCCGAACTAAATTTGAAGTGGGCTTTTCATGTTTGGGCTTGTATAATTAAATTGATGGGCCAAAACAGCCCATTATGGGGCCTCCAAGGTTCCGATCGGAACACCCACCAAACCATACATTCTTTTTTTTTTTATATAACTTCATCCCTAAGTATTATTATTCATTCTAACATAGAAAACTTTGAAGTCCAAAGCAGCTCCAGCTCTGTTCTATCAATTTCCCTTCAAAACCCTAAGGTAAAATCAAGTTTCATGAAAATTTAACCAAGTTTGATTCATATAATTAACATATAAACATGTTTTAGTTAGTTTTAAACATGTTTAACCATCCAAAAACCCTAAAAATCAAGTAAAATCATGTTTTGATGTTAAACATATTTACAAACCAGGAACATATACTTTTTTGGTCAAAAACGCGGATTAGAACATGAATACAACGTTTTTACGGTTAGAAAGTTCGGTTTGAACCCAAAACCGAAACCCTAATTATCAAGGCTGTTACATGGATGATTTATGCTTGGCTTGATGTTATATGATATGTAGATATACTGAGTTTGCAACCCGAGACCCGGAAAGTCGTTTAAGCTAGCAAAATTCATCGAAAACCGACAAGGTAAACCCGTAACACTCGTTTAGGAGCTGTTTAGTATTAGGTTGTGACGTGCTTGTTGTTAGCTTGTGAAAACTTGTAGGGACATTAGGGATCATATAAATGAGTCCCTGTTCAAATTTGGTAATTTTTCGATAAACGGAGAATATTTGGTGAATTTATTTCCGTTTATGAGCGTTTATTTGGGAAAAATAGCTAAACATATTGAAAAATTATGAAATTTGGTTTTGGAGTGTAATATGTGATGGTATGATCACTGGTAAAATTTGGGAATCATTGGAAATGCCTAAGTATGGTTTGTGCAATCATGGCTTAACCGAATTTTAACAGCCGAAAAACGCACAAAAAGGCATTTTGTCTAAAGAGTTAGGTTCTGGAAATTTTGCAGGGGCTATGTAATAACATTGAGGTCATTGGTTAAAATTATCGGATTTTTCGGAGGTCGTTTGATATAAACGGGCCATTTATTACACGATTATAACCTATTGAATGAATTTTTATAAATAAATAATTAATCATAAAATTTCTGAAAATATTTTTATAAAATTCTCCATGTCTTAATGTATTTTTACAAAAATTTACATAATTTATATATAAGTACATACTTAGTTATGATTAATCAAAGATTTAAATTATAATTGTTTTAACGAAACCGGCAGTTTTGTGTTTAACGGACTGACTGGTATGTCAAAATGTCAAAAGTTGTCAAATATCATATTTTTGAATGATATTAATAAAAACGAACTTTTTATGAGAATTCCGGACAATTCGGGTGGATTGTGCGCGTTTTGTATAATCAAACCCGTATGAAAACGGAAACGAACCCTGCGATCAAACCAGACACCGAAACCTTAAAATTCTTTCATAAATCAAATCATTTTATCAATCAATATATTTACTTAAGTTTTATGTGATCTTACCTAATCCCGAAACGTATAAACGATCAACTGAGCTAGGCTCGGGAAACGGTGAAACTGAGCCAAATCCAGTTTTAAACATTTCATAGTATACAACGTCACAATCTAAGACTATGGTCATGTTCTGGGCCTAACAGCTATACCCAGACTATCTATACAGCCCGACTTAGCTTGAACACTGTACTAGTATTAACGATACGATACCGTTTATAGGAATCAGGCTATAAACGAGGCATCTGACTTATTGATACGTGATTTTTATGCGAACTACGATAAGGTGAGTTTCACGACCCCCACTTTCTAAACTGTTTTACGAACTTTTGGGGTGAAAAGCATGTTTACACAAACTGATATACTTGAAAACGTGTGATGATGTGGATTATCTAAGTACTAACACTTGACAAGTCCCCACAAACGCAAGTGATTAACTTCGTGCCGGTGACGTGTGGATAGTACTATCGGTTTGACAAACCCAACTGACAGAGCCGGAGGGGTATGCCGGAACATATGTAAACCCAGTTGCACATTGTCATTATATTTTTACATACTGCTATGTGGTGTTAGACATAGTACATACTTGGGGCAAAGTGGCTGTTAAATGCCAACGGGAGTGCATGGGCAGTGGAGGCCATGTGTTTTAGCTCGTTTCGGTTTCACTTGTGGCTTAGTATAATGCATCATACACAGACATATATACATACACACTGTAAACTTTACGAACTCGTGAACTGATTTCATTGACACTCGTGAAACTTGAAACTCACCATCTAGACGTAGTTGACCCGTTTTAACATGCTTTTCAGGTAAAGCAAAAGTGGAATGATTTGCTTACATGCTTGGTGTTAGGAAGAAAGTTGAATAGCTGTGAATAGACGCTGATATAATACTGTATAAGAAGCTCGTAAACCGGTTATGTGTTTTTCACATAGTTTGTAAACTTAGTACCTACCAATGTAATATGATGTAATCTAGCTGTTGAATTTCTTTATAAACAATGTAGTTGATACCAGTGTTATCTATTACATTCCCGTATTACGCTTCCGCGACTACCTAGTCGGGGTGTGACAGAAGTTGGTATCAGAGCGATTGGTTATAAAGAATTAGGATGTCCCTTTGGATACCCTAAGATAACCGTAGGCTCGATTAACTCTGGGAATAAAATAATATTAAATAATATACACGAATGATTCTCGTGATGAACGCGAATGGACAAGTGGGTTATTATGGTCCGGAACGTAATAACATACTTGTTTGTACGAGGAAATTCGAGAAGAAGTCGATAAACAATCGAATAGGTAAAAACAGCAACATATGTGTATAAAATATAATAATAGATAAATATCTGTGTATATAAACTATTATTTGTGCTTATGTGTATAAATACTTGCATGTATTTTACTATGATTAATATAGAAGGATATTATTCTTAGCACTAACCATTGTGCAGGAATATGTCAAGACCTACTGATCGTTTACCTAATACCCTACCAACAAGGCCTGAGGAGGAGGAGGAGGATCCGGAAGAGGAAACGGAGGAGGAACCAGAGGAAATAGAAGAAGGTGCAGATGCGGTAATTCCACGCGAGGTACCCGCAGATCAACCCGACTTATCGGGTTACCGTTGTGACACCTATCCCCATAGGGAATCCTCTAGGGATGTTGCAGGACAGGGAGCTACTAGTGCTTATCATTCACCTGTTAGAGCACCCAGATCCCCTACTCCACCTGTACAGCATACACAAGTACCCCCACCCACTATTAGAAACCGTCAGACCGCTCGCATTTCAGTGCGTCCACCTGAGCACATCTTTTCCCCACCTCGATCTACGTACCATAGGGGAGAAACATCACGTGTCCAGGTCACTGAGATACCTATTCCTACTTGGGGTTTACCCGCCCCGGTACCCGAGCCACCTCGTCATTCTGATTCAGCATGGTTTGGTTTAGCGACTGATCAGCTTGTAGACCACTCACATTCTATAAATAACTTAAACCTGCATAGACATGATATGCAAGATCACATGCGGTACATGCAGCAAGAAATCAGAATTGTGCAAAGATCCAGTGCTCACAGCCACGGGCGTCAGGATCGAGCGATGATACTACTGGGGGTATGCTTAACAGTTAATGCGGCCCTAGTGGCTGCTGTTGTTTGGTTGTGGCTCTATGTTGCAAAGAATGGATAGGACATAATAGTCTAGTCTTATGTATCTAGTCTTTTGATATCCCAAGCAGCATTTTGTTACAGCATGTTGGGCTGACTTGGGAGTTGTTTGTGGTTTAGTACTATTTCAAGCACTGGCCCTTATCGGGTTAAGTCTACATGTCACTTAGTGACAAATTTTGATACGCATATACAAGCGCTGGCCTATACCAGGTTAAGCCTATGCGCTAATTTTGGATGCATATGTACAGTAATGATTATAATTAATACAAACGTGTTTTCTTTGGCATAGTTATGTGTTGTGAAATTGTAATATTGTAAAGTTGTGTTGATCATAGTGAAACGATATTGATTATTATATAATTGATTAATTTATAGAATGGCCCCGAAGAAAGCAAACCCTTTTTCTGAGGCGGAAGTGGCCGCAATGATTGCTCGTCAACTACAAGCAGTGATACCAACAATTGTAACACAAGTCACTGCAGGCATACGTGCTAACAATACTGTTAATCAACCTACGAGCACCACCACTGCCACTGTTAATACACCTCCGCCGGACACTAATGTAGCCCCGGGTGTTACTACCCCGGTGAATACTGATAATGTCATAAATAATAATAACACTCTCCCAACTATGAATGTCACTGGGAACCCAGAACCTGTTGTGCACCCTGATAATATCCCGAACCCTGTACCGGTTGTTAACACAACTAACAATAATAATAACCGAGAACCCCCGCATCAGGAGTACTCATACAAACAATTTACATCATGTAAACCGATTGAGTTTAAGGGTATTGAAGGACCTAGCGGACTGGTCAAATGGATAGAAAAGACCGAATCAGTAATTAATATCAGTGAGTGTCCACCGAACCGCGTGGTCAAATATGCTACCAGTATGTTTCTAGACCAAGCGCTGATGTGGTGGAACACGATAGTCCAAATAAGGGGACAAGATGCTATTAATCGTATGTCATGGACTGAATTAAAAACCCTCATGCTAGAGCATTTTTGTCCTAAAAGTGAGATTCAGAGGTTGGAACACGAGTTATGGAATCTGGAAATGAAAGGAGCAGACCATGTGGGATACACGAATCATTTTAACGAACTGTCCCGCTTAGTTCCATGGTTAGTTACACCGGAAGCGAAGCGAATTGAACGTTATATCTGGGGACTGACCTCTGCTGTGAGAAGTATAGTGAATTCAGTTGCCCACCCGACATTAGAAAGTGCTGTATCTCAAACGGGTGTCGTTACTTTTGATCTGATGAGAAGTGGAGTGATAAGGATGCCAGGTGAAACAACAAGTTTAAAACGAACTGATTATGGGACAAGAATGCAAGGAAACCCTCAAAACAAGCGGACTCGTCCGAATACCCGAAGTTATGCCATGACCAGTTCTAATGTAAAACAAGAGACCTATAAAGGGACGTTACCGAAGTGCAGAAGATGTAACTTTCATCATGTGGGTGATTGCAAACCGATCATTTGTCAAAAGTGTGGAAGAACGGGACACTATGCCCCCAACTGTAGAACCCCCACCAACACTGTTAACCGTCCACCGCAATCAACTCAACTCCCTCGACCTCAACCAACCCGCCCACAACACAACCAACAAACCCCACCTACCACGAACCTCCGTGCCTGCTATGAATGTGGCAGTACGGAACACTTTCGGAGATACTGCCCCAATTTGAACCCGGGTGCAGTGAGAAGGCAGAACCAAGCACAAGCATCAACCACCAATGCAGCTAGGGGACGGGCGTTTGTATTAGGACCGGGTGAAGCGCGTCATGATCCGAATGTGGTGACAGGTACATTCTTAGTTTCGGGTCAGTATGCTTCAGTTTTGTTTGATACGGGCGCCGATAGAAGTTTCATATCTGTTAATTTCTTACCTTTAGAAAATATGCCGGTTAGTGAACTAACAAAACCATATACTATAGAACTCGCTAACGGTAAGCCTATACTAGTTAACCGAATAGTCCGAGACTGTTCCCTTATCCTAAACGACCACCCATTCCTTATTGATTTACTTCCAGTAGAACTGGGAAGTTTCGATGTTATAGTCGGTATGGACTGGCTATCTAAGTATAAAGCTGAAATTGTCTGTAAGAATAAGACCGTTAGAATACCTCTTTCGAATGTTGAAGCTATGATTGTTCAAGGTGAGAAATCTGGTACGGTACTGCCTCTCATATCTCAACTTAAGGCATTGAGATATTTACGCCAAGGTTGTACTTTATACTTGGAGAGCGTAACAGTTAAGGGACCCGAGGAAAAACGAATGGAAGACATCCCAGTGGTACACGAGTATTCAGATGTATTCCCCGATGAGTTGCCTGGTTTACCACCGACCCGACAAGTTGAATTCCGTATTGACTTGATACCGGGAGCAGCACCCATTGCTAAGGCACCTTATAGACTCGCACCTTCTGAAATGCAAGAACTGTCCAACCAGTTACAAGAATTACTGGACAGGGGTTTTATTCGCCCTAGTTACTCACCGTGGGGAGCACCAGTGTTGTTTGTAAAGAAGAAAGATGGGAGTTTTCGAATGTGTATTGATTATCGGGAATTGAATAAAGTGACTATAAAGAATAGATACCCCTTACCTCGAATTGATGACTTGTTTGATCAGCTCCAAGGTGCGAAGTATTTTTCAAAAATTGATCTTAGATCTGGTTATCATCAAGTAAGAATTCAGGAAGAAGACGTACCAAAAACAGCCTTCCGAACTCGTTATGGTCACTATGAATTTTTGGTTATGCCGTTTGGGTTGACAAATGCACCCGCAGTTTTTTTAACCTCATGAACCGAGTTTGCAAACCTTACCTTGACAAGTTCGTGATAGTGTTTATCGATGACATTTTGATATATTCGAGAAGTAAGGAGGAACACGAACAACATTTGCGGGAAATCTTAAAATTATTGAGACAAGAGAAGTTATACGCAAGGTTGTCCAAATGTGAGTTTTGGCTACAAGAAGTACAGTTTTTGGGACATATTGTGAACCATCAAGGGATCCAAGTAGACCCAAGTAAAATTGAGGCCATTAAGAATTGGCAAGTGCCTAAGTCACCAAGAGAAATTCGTCAATTCTTAGGACTAGCCGGGTATTATAGAAGATTCATTGAAAACTTTTCAAGTATTGCACAACCTCTAACCCTCCTAACTCAAAAAGACCGAGCATATGAATGGGGAGAAGAACAAGAAATGGCCTTCCAAACGTTAAAACAGAAGTTATGTGAGGCTCCAATATTAAGCCTTCCAGATGGAACTGATGAATTGGTGGTATATTGTGACGCATCTCGTAAAGGTTTAGGATGCGTACTGATGCAAAGAAAGAAAGTAATAGCATATGCTTCCCGACAATTAAAAGTACATGAAAAGAATTATACGACCCATGATTTGGAATTGGGAGCAGTTATCTTTGCATTGAAGATTTGGAGACATTACTTGTATGGCACTAAATGTACCATCTATACTGATCACAAAAGCCTACAACACATATTTGATCAGAAAGAGCTAAACATGAGACAAAGGAGATGGGTAGAACTGTTAAATGATTATGATTGTGAGATTAAATACCATCCGGGTAAGGCCAACGTAGTAGCTGATGCTTTAAGTCGAAAAGACAGAATCAGACCATTAAGGGTACGAGCACTCGGAATGATTGTTCAAAGTAGCCTAACCGAACAAGTTCGCGTTGCACAAGATGAGGCCTTGAAGGCAGATCAGCTAGAAAAAGAAGAACTACATGGAAATGAAAGGAATTTTGAGAAGAAAATTGATGAAGTATATTATTACAAAAACCGGGTCTGGATTCCAACACTTCATAAACTCCGAAAGTTGATTCTTGATGAAGCACACAAATCCAAATATTCTATTCATCCAGGTACTGATAAGATGTATAAGGATGTTAAAGAATTTTATTGGTGGCCTGGTATGAAAAAGGATATAGCCGTGTATGTAAGTAAATGTGCAACATGTGCAAGGGTAAAGGCGGAATATCAAAAACCTTCGGGAATGTTACAACAACCCGAAATCCCACAATGGAAATGGGAACAAATTACCATGGACTTTGTGACACACCTTCCTAAAACCTCTCGAGGACACAACGCAATTTGGGTAATTGTGGACCGGTTAACCAAATCCGCACACTTTATTCCCATCCGTAACAACTACACTACCGAAAAACTCGCTCAAATTTACATTGATGAAATAGTATCTCGACACGGAGTACCTCTTTCGATTATTTCCGATCGAGACAGTCACTTTACTTCACATTTCTGGCAAGCAGTACAGGAAGCCTTGGGAACCCGAATCGACCTAAGTACGGCTTACCATCCCCAAACTGATGGTCAATCTGAACGAACCATCCAAACCTTAGAAGATTTACTTCGTGCTTGTGTACTGGACTTCAAAGGGAATTGGGATCAACACCTCCCGCTTATTGAATTCTCTTACAATAACAGTTATCACAGTAGTATACAAGCAGCACCTTATGAAGCTCTATACGGGCGAAAATGTAGATCACCACTATGTTGGACAGAAGTGGGTGATACTCAAATTTCAAGATCTGATTTAATTCAGGAAACCACCGATAAGATTCACCAGGTTAAACAAAAATTGAAAGCTGCCCGTGACCGACAAAAGAGTTATGCTGATGTTCGCAGAAAACCGTTATCTTTTGAAATAGGTGATAAGGTATTTTTAAAAGTATCGCCATGGAAGGGTGTTATAAGATTTGGAAAGACTGGTAAACTAGCCCCGAGATACATCGGACCTTTTGAGATTGTCGCAAAAATTGGTCCCGTAGCTTACCGATTAAAACTACCCTTAGAACTGAGCACTATTCACGACGTGTTTCATGTATCGAATCTGAAAAAGTGTTTGACTGATGAAACGACAATAGTACCACTGGAAGATATTCAGATCAACGAAAAACTCAACTTCGTAGAGGAACCAGTAGAAATTGTAGACGGGAAAACCAAACAGTTACGACACAACAAAATTTCATTAGTAAAAGTTCGATGGAATTCAAAACAAGGACCCGAATATACATGGGAACGAAAGGACGAATTCCGAATGAAATACCCACACCTGTTCCCTAGAAAACCGATGACACATTAAATTTCGAGGACGAAATTTCTTAACGGGGGGAGAATGTGACATGCATGATAAAACGAGGTACACTATATTTATTACGTAACAAGTAAACGATAAATCGGTTAATTCGTAGTGCTTAAACGAGTAACCGACCGATACTAATTATGACCCGTATACATACTGAGGGGTCATATACGAGTTATATCTATGTTATAGAGGCTAACATATTGATATTTAGGCCCCGGTACGTTTAAAACTCTTTAAACGAAAAAGGTTTCGTTTATCGATACGCTATAAGCTTAACCGCAATCGTTAATATCAAAACAAGCATTGTAGCATCTGTTAAGCCGAAAAAGATTTATAAAACACTTACATAACATGTTCTAAGCAATCCGTGAAAATATTTTGGAATTTTACAACGAGTCAGTACGTTTTTCTTATTTTACAAAAATAAGCTGAAAAACACTCGTTTTTGCGCTATTTCTCACACCCGAATTAATGTTCTTGCGAAAAACCGAACCCGAACTAAATTTGAAGTGGGCTTTTCATGTTTGGGCTTGTATAATTAAATTGATGGGCCAAAACAGCCCATTATGGGGCCTCCAAGGTTCCGATCGGAACACCCACCAAACCATACATTCTTTTTTTTTTATATAACTTCATCCCTAAGTATTATTATTCATTCTAACATAGAAAACTTTGAAGTCCAAAGCAGCTCCAGCTCTGTTCTATCAATTTCCCTTCAAAACCCTAAGGTAAAATCAAGTTTCATGAAAATTTAACAAAGTTTGATTCATATAATTAACATATAAACATGTTTTAGTTAGTTTTAAACATGTTTAACCATCCAAAAACCCTAAAAATCAAGTAAAATCATGTTTTGATGTTAAACATATTTACAAACCAGGTACATATACTTTTTTGGTCAAAAACGCGGATTAGAACATGAATACAACGTTTTTACGGTTAGAAAGTTCGGTTTGAACCCAAAACCGAAACCCTAATTATCAAGGCTGTTACATGGATGATTTATGCTTGGCTTGATGTTATATGATATGTAGATATACTGAGTTTGCAACCCGAGACCCGGAAAGTCGTTTAAGCTAGCAAAATTCATCGAAAACCGACAAGGTAAACCCGTAACACTCGTTTAGGGGCTGTTTAGTATTAGGTTGTGACGTGCTTTTTGTTAGCTTGTGAAAACTTTCAGAGACATTAGGGATCATATAAATGAGTCCCTGTTCAAATTTGGTAATTTTTCGATAAACGGAGAATATTTGGTGAATTTATTTCCGTTTATGAGCGTTTATTTGGGAAAAATAGCTAAACATATTGAAAAATTATGAAATTTGGTTTTGGAGTTTAATATGTGATGGTAAGATCACTGGTAAAATTTGGGAATCATTGGAAATGCCTAAGTATGGTTTGTGCAATCATGGCTTAACCGAATTTTAACAGCCGAAAAATGCACAAAAAGGCATTTTGTCAAAAGAGTTAGGTTCTGGAAATTTTGCAGGGGCTATGTAATAACATTGAGGTCATTGGTAAAAATTATCGGATTTTTCGGAGGTCGTTTGATATAAACGGGCCATATATTACACGATTATAACCTATTGAATGAATTTTTATAAATAAATAATTAATCATAAAATTTCTGAAAATATTTTTATAAAATTCTCCATGTCTTAATGTATTTTTACAAAAATTTACATAATTTATATATAAGTACATACTTAGTTATGATTAATCAAAGATTTAAATTATAATTGTTTTAACGAAACCGGCAGTTTTGTGTTTAACGGACTGACTGGTATGTCAAAATGTCAAAAGTTGTCAAATATCATATTTTTGAATGATATTAATAAAAACGAACTTTTTATGAGAATTCCGGACAATTCGGGTGGATTGTGCGCGTTTTGTATAATCAAACCCGTATGAAAACGGAAACGAACCCTGCGATCAAACCAGACACCGAAACCTTAAAATTCTTTCATAAATCAAATCATTTTATCAATCAATATATTTACTTAAGTTTTATGTGATCTTACCTAATCCCGAAACGTATAAACGATCAACTGAGCTAGGCTCGGGAAACGGTGAAACTGAGCCAAATCCAGTTTTAAACATTTCATAGTATACAACGTCACAATCTAAGACTATGGTCATGTTCTGGGCCTAACAGCTATACCCAGACTATCTATACAGCCCGACTTAGCTTGAACACTGTACTAGTATTAACGATACGATACCGTTTATAGGAATCAGGCTATAAACGAGGCATCTGACTTATTGATACGTGATTTTTATGCGAACTACGATAAGGTGAGTTTCACGACCCCCACTTTCTAAACTGTTTTACGAACTTTTGGGGTGAAAAGCATGTTTACACAAACTGATATACTTGAAAACGTGTGATGATGTGGATTATCTAAGTACTAACACTTGACAAGTCCCCACAAACGCAAGTGATTAACTTCGTGCCGGTGACGTGTGGATAGTACTATCGGTTTGACAAACCCAACTGACAGAGCCGGAGGGGTATGCCGGAACATATGTAAACCCAGTTGCACATTGTCATTATATTTTTACATACTGCTATGTGGTGTTAGACATAGTACATACTTGGGGCAAAGTGGCTGTTAAATGCCAACGGGAGTGCATGGGCAGTGGAGGCCATGTGTTTTAGCTCGTTTCGGTTTCACTTGTGGCTTAGTATAATGCATCATACACAGACATATATACATACACACTGTAAACTTTACGAACTCGTGAACTGATTTCATTGACACTCGTGAAACTTGAAACTCACCATCTAGACGTAGTTGACCCGTTTTAACATGCTTTTCAGGTAAAGCAAAAGTGGAATGATTTGCTTACATGCTTGGTGTTAGGAAGAAAGTTGAATAGCTGTGAATAGACGCTGATATAATACTGTATAAGAAGCTCGTAAACCGGTTATGTGTTTTTCACCTAGTTTGTAAACTTAGTACCTACCAATGTAATATGATGTAATCTAGCTGTTGAATTTCTTTATAAACAATGTAGTTGATACCAGTGTTATCTGTTACATTCCCGTATTACGCTTCCGCGACTACCTAGTCGGGGTGTGACAAATAATTTCTTTAAGAATGAAGATCTTACTGCAATGGAATGCATGCAGAAAATTGAAGATAGAGAGTATGATATGAAATGCCAAAAGTCATCAAAAGAAACACAAGATCCGACTTTATATGGAGGCTGTTTACCTTTGAGTAGTTATGCTGCTCCAATTAATGCATTTCTTACTCAAACTTCATAAGAAGGGTCAAATTCCTATAGTGATCCAAATGTGTGTTTCATGGCATTCGGTTCTACCGATAATTCTAGTGGATCAACTGCTAATGTCATCACTGCACCACCGAATGTAAACATGAAGAAGGCTGAACAAAATTTTTCTTTTCTTTGTGCATTCATGACATCTTATGAAAACTTGGTGGGTAGCAAGATTGCTACAAGTGAATTGACTGATGAAGATTATGATCAGATTGATCCTGAAGATCTAGAATTAGTGGACCTCAAATGGAACAAGGCTATGATTGTACGAAAAGGGAAGAAGTTTATGCAACGAACTGGTAAAGATTTATCATCATTGAACAAGCGGGCTGGCTTTGATAAATTGAAGGTCAAATGTTATAATTGCCGAGAATTTGGTCATTTTTGCCAAGGAATGTGATAAGCCGAAGAAATAATACAACAGACCTCGTTCACAAGACAGAAGTTCAGCAAAGACTTTTACTGAGGTGAAAGATAAACCTTCCGGGGGAGATTCTTCAAAGGCTGCGGGATCACAAGCTTTACTCACAGTTGAAGGGATTAATTGGAATCAACGATTGTCGGGCAATGGTAATCAAGCCAATCTTCTAATGTTTGATGAAGTGGAAAATTTTCAAGATGCTAGTGGAGGGGGATTGACTTTTGAAAGTGAAGTTGAAACGGAATCAGATTCAGACATTTCTTACTACAAGAAACCGACTACTTTTGCGTGCATGGCAAAAATCGACGAGGTCATTTTTTCATCTGTTTCTGTTAAATTATCAGAAAATATGTCTTGTTCTAATTGTGAAACATTTAAGTCAAAAATTAATTTAATTAATGCTCAAAATGATTCACTAATGAAAAGGACTTGCTTCGATCAAGGATACATATAGACAATCATTAGTGTCACAAAAGAAATCTAAGGATAAGATTGAGGAATTGTCTATAAGTAATCATGATCTGAAAGCAGAACTTTCAGTGAAAATGACCATTTATGAAAAAACAATTTTAAGAAATTCTCAAACAAAGAACTAAGATAACCGAACTTAAAAATGAGGTTCTAGAGTTGAAAAGCAAACTGGACAAGTTTAGAAATTCATCCTTTTTGTTGAATGAAATTATTAATGTATCTCGTAAACAAAAAGGTTCTAAAAACGGTTTTGGATTTGTTGAGATTCCTCCACCATTCCATGATGACTATTCCCAAAATCCATTTGCTGGAAAGGAAGAAGCTGTAATTGAACCAGTCATTCATGTGGAGAAACCGAATCAAAATGACAAAGAAAAATTTCCTGTTAAATCTTCAACACAAGAATCACATATTCAAAATAACAAAGTCTTTGTTGAGAAAGTTATTATTGAGGATGTAGTTCAACCAGAAGTTGTACACAAGGAATCGAATATCCCACCCTTTGAATCACATTTTATGTGAACCTCATGAATTTGAGAAAGCTTTGTATGGTTCAAGCACATTTAAAATAAAAGAGACTAAGCCATCTAAGGTTAAGGTTAAGAAATCAAAAAAGCCAAAAATTTATGATGCAGATTTGATGCGTTTCATCAATCCAGCTTCTTCTAATGAAAACACTGGTCGAGTGTTAAGTTAAAAGGTCTTATCAAAGTGTTCACTGAAAAAGACATTCCACTTAATTTGATCAAACCAGAGTTGGTTGAGAGTGTCTTTAACAATGAAACTTCAAAGATACAAGATCTTGAACATACATTGTTAGTGATTTTAGTGTAATTAAGGATTAACTTGTTGATCAAGTTAATTGTAATACGAATCTAAATAAGTCGGGTGCGGGGTGATCTTATTATAATTTATAATCCTATTGGTACTTAGGGGAGAAGCCCCAAAGTCATGGGGGTTCCAGGGGCAGCGCCCCTGGTAGCGGGGTGCGAGGGGTGGCAGCCCCTGGCTGGGGTCGAGCTGGAAATTTTTTTTGTGACATATATTGTTATATTAAAAAACACATTAGAAATTTAATTAATTAAATTTCCTATGTTTTATTTGTCACAAATTCTAGAGCGTATTTCATGATTTTAATTTAAAAATCAGATAACTGCAAAGGCAGTTACAACTGCCCAACCCTAATTAAAACTGCCATTGATCATATGATTTTTCTCTCTGGTTCAGAAACTCTCTCAATCCCCATACAGATTCTTGCACTCAATTTGAGTTTTACCCGATCAAAAAATTTGGCAACCAACAAATAGTTTTGATCTGAAAGTGTTTCACGACTCTTAGATTTTCCTAAGATATATGATTGCAGAAATCCCCAACATACATTTGCTAAATTTAAAGTATCAAACACAACATATCCATTAGTTAAAGCAAAACAATTGTTAAAAACTATTAAGAAAGTTCAATTTGTCAATTCAACTGGAACTGACACGTTACAGAGTTTTTCTAATTGTTCAAACCTTGATTTTTAAATGAAAAAGAAACCTGTTACGTTTGATGACTTGAACAAAGTGCATGTTCCTGGTGTTTCTCATCAACCTTCTGTTACACCAATTTCTGACAAACCACAACGTACGTTTGTTGATATGAGAACATGCTTCTTATGTGGAGAACGTGGTCACATTGTACGAAACCGTGTAATGAAGAAATCACAAAATATTCATCCATTTATCATGTTTTCTAATGTGAATCCACGCAAGGTGATTCTTGTTGATGAAAGGAATGTTAATATAAAACCTAAATTTGTTCCAACGGAACCAATTTGTAAAAATTTGAACACAAATGTAGTTCAAGCTGCATACTTCAGACGAAAGTTGAAAAGGCCTGTGACTTATCCACAAGCAACTAAACCACGTTTGGATTCAATCAAAATTAACTATTCAAGTGAAATTATAGAGGTGCCCAAGACTGAGGCCTGGGGTGCCTTTTTGTACTAATCATTTTACCTTTATGTGCAGAGTTTATCCAAGACTATATTTGGTGAAAACTGGATTATGGATAGTGGATGCTCTCGTAATATTACCGGCAACATAAACCTATAACTAATATCAAGAATATTCAAGGAGGTTATGTAGCTTTCGACGGTAATTCTGGGGGGAATGATTACAAAAGTAGGGGATGTGTCAAATGGTCGTATTACATTTGAGAAAGTAAATTATTGTGATAAAGTGGATTACAATTTGCTGAGCGTGTCTCAAATTTATGATAAGAAGTATATCACTGTATTTACTGATAATGAGTGCATAATACTCAAACTAGGATATGTAATTCCAAAAGACATGGTTGTTATGCGGTCTCCTCGGTCAAATGATATTTATGTACTTAATATGAGTTCTAAGGTATTGACTTCCACTTCTGCTGAAACTTGTTTTTTCTCAAAATCAACTGAGAAAGACTCGATTCTGTGGCATAGGCGTATGGGCCACATTCATGTCAGAAAGATGAATTATCTGATGGCAAATGATTTGGTGTATGGGGTTTCCCTGAAACACTTCAAGCTGACCGATCACTGTGTTGCATGCAAGAAAGGCAAGCAGAAAAAGAAGTCACACCCGTCTAAGTTAATTAACTCCATAGATACTCCTCTGGAATGACTTCATATGGATTTGTTTGGTCCTATGAATCGTGCGAGTATTACTGGAGATTGGTACTATTTATTTGTTACTGATGACTATATAAGGTACTCATGGGTGTTATTTATGAGTTCTAAAGATCAGACATCGGTTCTTGTTCAAAATCTAATCACAAAGATCGAATCACTTTTTAAACATAAGGTGAGTCGTATTCGAAGTGACCATGGTACGGAGTTCAAGAATATTGTATTAGATTTCTTTTGTATTCAAAAGGGAATCCATCGAGAATATAGTGTTTATGTACCACAACAAAATGTTGTGAGTTGTGACTGAACAAAATAACCGAACATTGATTTAGGTAGTTAGAACAATGCTTGCAGATTCAAAGCTTCCTGTCCAGTTTTGGAATGGGCAGTGAATACAGCTTGTTACAGTCTCAAACGTGTTCTGATAGTTAAGATGTTGGGTAAAACGAGTTACGAGCTTCTAAACAATCAAAAACCTAATTTAAAGTTTTTAGAACCTTTCAGGTGTCCTTGCACGATGTTGAAAAGAGATGCGGGAAAATTCAAAGAAAAGGCTATTGAGGGATATTTTTTGGGCTATTCATCGCCTAAGAAACGTGTTTTCAATTTCACTTCAGGTTGTGTTGAGGAATGGTATCATGATGATTGCCAAAGTTACACAACACCTCCTACGGGCAAGGGTCCTGACTGGATGTTTGACTATGAGAGTTTATTTAATTCGTTTACTTCTATAGTTGATCAACCTGATGAAGACTTGGTGCGTGCATATTTAGATTATCAATTATTTTCCACACCAAGGTCTTCAACTTCTAATTATGATGATGTTACACAAGATGATCTTCCTGATACATCTGATGTTATTTCTATTCATTGGATGATGGTCATTTTATTGATTCCTTTTCAGTTCCATTTCCTGAAAGTCATGAGATTGGTGAACCGTCTCATGATGCTGAAGATAATCTTAATAATTTAACTGATAACGTTGTTGTTCTTGAGAATCCGACTCTTCGGATTCATACTTATCATCCTCTAGACAACATCATTGGTGATCTTGATGTCAGTGTTCAGACACGTCAACAGATTGCTAGTGCATATGAGTCTAATGTAATGTTTGCGAATGCCGAAATGCATTCATCGAGAATCATGAAACTCGCAAAATACACTTGCTTTTTTTCTCAAATGGAACCAACGAGTGTTCGCATGGCGCTTGAAGATTTGTCTTAGGTATAAGCAATGCAAAAGGAGTTGCAACAGTTTAGTCGACTGGGTGTTTGGGATCTCATTGATAAGCATGATAGGGTTAAGAAACCTATTCCGAGCAAATGGGTCTTTAAATGTATGATGGATGATCGTGGGTTCATCGTCAGAAATAAAGCACGTTTGGTTGTGCAAGAGTTTCATCAGAAAGAAGGCGTAGACTAAACGAAAGTATATGCTTTTGTTGCAAGGTTGGAGGCTATTCAAATATTGGCCTATGCAGCTTTCAAGAATATTAAAGTTTATCAAATGGACGTCAAGAGTGAGTTTCTCAATTGGGAACTTCATGAAGAGGTGTTCATGGAACAGCCTCTTGGTTTTGAAGATCTGGATTATCCTGACCGTGTTTATCGTTTAAACAAGGCTCTTTATGGACTACACCAAGCCCCGAGAGCTTGGTACGACACATTTGCTAACCATCTAATGGATAATGGCTTCAAACAAGGAATTGTGGATTGTGTCCAGATATATGTCGATGACATCATAATTGGTTCTACAAATGAAAAGCTATGTAAGGATTTTGAGAAGTCAATGCCGACGAAATTCATAAATAGCTCAATGGGGGAGTTGAATTTCTTCTTAGGGTTGCAGGTTCATTAGTCTTACACTGGAATTTTCATTCATCAAACGAAATATGTGAAAGACGTCTTGAGTTGATACAGGATAACCGCCGGAAAAGTCGCTTCGACAGCTCTACCCGTGGGTCACAATTTATCACCAGAAGAATTGGAGGATACCGTTGATCCTACTTTTTACCGAGTTATGATAGGTTCTCTAATGTAACTAACTGCTTCTTGTCCTGATATCATGTTTGCTGTTTGTTTATGTGCCAGGTACCAATCGAGTCCCTGAGTGACTCATCTAGCGGCTGTTAAACATTTACTTCACTATCTTAGGGGTAATCCTGACAGTAGGTTATGGTATCCCAAGGATGATAGCTTTGATCTTACAACATTTTCCGATTCGGTCTACGACGGTTGCAAAATCAACTTCAAGTCAACTACGACGGGTTGCCAATTTCTAGGAAGCCGACTTGTTTCCTGGCATTGTAAGAAGCAGACAACGGTCTCCACTTCAACCGCTGAAGCAGAGTATGTGGTAGCCTCGAATTGCGATTCACAGGTTCTTTGGATCTAGCAACACTTTGGGATTAGGGTTTGAAGTTTCTTACTACTCCCATATTTATTGATAACTCAGCTGCTATTTGTATCATGAAGAACCCTGTGCACCACTCTAAGATGAAACATATCGAAATTCCATATCATTTTATCCGTGATTATTTTGAAAAAAATTAATCGATCTGGAGAAAGTGCACACGGATTTTTAGAAAGCTGATCTGTTTATCAAAGCCTTTGTTAAAACTCGTTTTAACTTTTTGCTTGGTTTAAATGGATTGAGAACTCTAGCTGATATCCTTAACCTCGGGTAATCAACTTTTTGAAAGTGCATGATCCAGATCATGCATGACATCATTTACGTGAAACACGTTATTATTCGGACCGATTAACTTGTAATTTTCTATACTAAACAATATCGCGGAATAATACTGTAAAGTATTAACAGCACATTCACTAATAAGCTCTGATATATTGATATAACAACTTGAGTACAAAATCACAACTGTTACCAAAACTGTTACAAAATAATGAACATGAAAGCCTATTTTACTGCTACTATACCTACACATAAGTCATGGTCAGCGTATAAGACTTATACGGCCTTGTAAGTCTTATACAGATGATTGTGACTTATACGCTGTAAGCAGTTTAGATAATTGACAATTTCAGCCCTTTACAAAACAAACTATTACATAATAAGCCCATAAGACCTAGCATTAGACATTAATGCTTTAACAAACTCCTCCTTGGATATTGCTAGGTTTTCAATCCATACCAAAAACTCTTTTTCGATACTCTTTCCTTGTAACTTCTTCAAACGACGGCCTTAGAAGATCTTTGTTGAGCTGTAGGTCTAGACACACCGATCTTTATATTGAAATCTATTCCATGACGCCTCAATTACTTGATCTTTACATTTAGCTTTCAATTCAGCTTCAAGTCTTTCTTGCTCTTCACCAATAGCCCTCCAACTAGTTTCCCATGCACTACCAAAATGTATTTTCTTTTCAAAGCATAAGTTTACAACTTTTTGAAACTGGCTAGCTTGAGTCATTACTTTCTCGTCATTACATTGTATCTTGTTCACATGCAATATCTCAATATCTTTCAAAGAACAGTTTACCAGCCACATTCGATCATACACCCGAATAACATCATACCTTTCTTTTCCACGATCCAAGTATATACTCGCTTCTCCAGTCAACGACAAATAAAACCAGCGAAGAAAATAAGGATAAATATCCTGTTCCATCGGATACAACGGTATTGTGCGTAGCGAATTTGGTATTGTATATCTCAAAGTCTTTATCCATTCACCTTCAGGATTCTAACGATTTCTTGATTTGAAAACCTTAGGCAACTGATGTGTCCACTTCTTGAAACCACTTCTAGCCTCGTTGACCATGAACTCCCAAATATCCTTCACGGGACCACTTTTTGGTTTATACAACAAATCATAATGCATACAAATATCATATGCATCAAACCATGAACTCTTCAACTCCATTAAACTATCGAAGTATTGCACTTCAAATAGTCTACGCATCTCAATTTTCTTAATTTTACCCTGATATGCGATACTCAAAAACTTTCCCATCGCAACATCCTTATGAGTTTTCTGATAATACTTTACAAGATTCAGAAAATCTTGCTTCGGAATTTCAATATGATTTGGAAACCAATATTTCATCTCATCTTTACTGAACTTCTTTGTTTGTTTATTAGGATTTGGTTCCATTTCAATTTCCTCATCAAACACTTAATTAAAAGCATCAAATTCTTCTTGTTCACCAACATATTTAATTGTTCAGGTTGATCAACAAATTCCACATTAGGATTCAACAAGTCTTCATGAATTTCAGGTTCAAGAATATCCTTCTCAAAATAAAATGTCAAGTCCTCAACCGAGACATCTAACATTTTTGCCAATTCAGTCTTGTTGACAGAAATCTCCACCTCTTCTAGTTCATTCACCATGTTAAAAATAGGAAAGTTAGAAGTAATCAATTCTTCTATTTTTTCCAGAGGCTTTTCGATTGGTGAACTTTTATATTCAGATTCCTGTTGTAGATCATCTTGTTGATCATCACCACCAACATAATCAAACTTCTTTTCAGATTTTCCAGCAATCGCACCAGCACCACGTTTTGGTGTATCATCATCATTTGAATCATCAAAATCACCGTTATCCGAATAACTAAAATCTACCATTTCCTCATCTTCCTTTTCTTCTTCCTCCTCTTCTACAACCTTTAAATCATCAATAACTTGAACATTTTGTTGTTCAACAGATTGTACAATCACAGGTTCAACTTCAAAAACAAAAATCGATACATCCACACCACTAGATTCCCCAGCTTGAATAGAAGCATCAACCACATTCTCCACAATAATAGGTTCATCTATTTTACACTTGCCTTTATCAGCTGCTTTTTCAGAATCATACTCAACACGAAAAGTTGCTTCAGCCACACCAATATCTCCAGCATAAAACCGTTCAACCATAATGTTACCGGCTTCAGCTCTATCAACCTCAGAGTTAAGACGAGTACCCAACTTTTGCTCGATGATCACAAAATACTTCATATGTTCAACAAGTAAATCATCAGAAAGTCTTCTTTTTCTTCCACTCTCATCTAATCTCTTCTTTATTTCAACATTATCAGCCTTTAGACGTTCATTTTCCTCCACCAAACTAGTAATCTTCACATCTTGAGTTACCACTTTTTCTTTCAACAAATCAACTTCTTCTTTTGATGGGCCATCTATTTGTAAATAAATAACATAAAATGATTGTTGAGATATATTTGGATCAGCGTTTGGTATCTTGTTATTCATTGGTTCATCAACTTTTGGTGTAATCTTTTGAGCTGATGATGTTTTCAGCAACTGATCAATATTATCATCTAAATTCACCTCAAATACAGATGTCTTTTCAGCTTCAAATGCTTTATTCACATCTGATTCATCATCTAGACATGTATCAATAATAGATATCTTTACATATGCTTGACTCTTTTCTTTTTTAGCTGACTTGATTCAGGAACATATGCCTCATCATCATGAAATTTTTTCTTGGTTCGCTTTTCCTTTCGAATATTATGCATAGCCCTCGGATCAACCCAAACATTATTAATAACATCATTATCAGATTCAGTTTCTTCATTATCAACAGGTTCATCCACAGCTGGTGGTTGAGGTTGAGCAATAACATGATCTGGAATATGAGCAGGAGGAGTAACAACCTATGTCTTAATCACACGTTTACGTTTCTTTTTCACCTTCTGAGAACCTCTAGTTTCATCATTTTCAACTTTCACAATCCATTTACCACCCAACGGTAAGTATCTTTGCATTCTTACATTTTCATTTTCTCTATCTGAATCACTTCCTTCCTTTCTCCACTGGTTATTTGATGGAGCTACATAATCAGATCACACAAATGACCAAATAAAGCATGAAACACAGGAATTTCTTCATCATATTGTTCCGGTATGATTTCAGTTTTGCACAACCAGTAACAGTCATATGCGCCAGCTTCATCTCCTCCCCTGTCTTTTCAATACCAGGAATTTGTTGATCAATGATTAGCTGAACCAAACTCGGATACATCAGTCATTGGTTGTCAAAATATAACTTCATATGCTCTAATATAACCTTCAAAAAGTTATACTTCAAGTTCAAGTATAAACCGGTCATCATACACATTTGATAATCCAATATCTCTTCATAACCACCCTTTCGATGACCAAAACGGTGTACTATTATGTGCACAAAGAATTTAAACGGCCTTGACACCCCAGTCTTCAAGAAACCTGTATCCAACTCATTCTTCTACCCCATCCTCAGCGTACATCCCTTCACCATTCTTTCATCCAATGAAGTAGGACCCTTAGATTCATCACTCAATTCCAAAACATCCCTTATGACTTGGTCAGAAATAATAATCTCCTTTTTCTTGACAACCGACTTGATACATTCTCCTTCAAGCTTTGCATTTTTCCAGAATTTTGCTACCGGCTCTTTGATAATCACCGTGTTCGCAATAATAGCTTTAAAGATCCTTGATCTTTCAAAGTATGGAAATATGACCCGAAACGGTTCCATTTTATCATCTGAACCATCTAGAAATGCACAGATATTATGATTAGCATCAAAACGGTTCCAGATTTAAGATTTATAAGAAGTTAATGTATGCACGTATAAGTGTTAATTAGAACGTATAAGTCTACTATACACGTATAAGTTAATTTTAACGTATAAGTTCATATCAACGTGTAAGTAAATGTCAACGTATAAGTCCAGTTTCAACGTATAAGCCTATAGAAAATATATGCCGTATAACTCAAAATGACTTACACCCCGCATAAGTTTATAACCTTATGCGTTCCAACTTAGGTCAAAATCAATCTGGAGAGAATCAAGACCAATAATCAAATCAAACTAGAACAATAGGTTAGGAATATCATCGTTAAGCATATACACATCAAAACCCTAAGTTAATAGTTCAAGATCTCGTTCGATTAACCAAATTCATAAAGCACTGTTTAACAGACGATAACAACTCAGATCTATCATTTAAGCATGATTTATACCTTGATTAATCCTTGAAATGTGCAAATCAACCACAAGAATAAAAAATAACAGTTTATACGGACACAAATGATCAAGATATACGGAGACAATAGACAACGTGTATGTTATTTAGAGAGACAATGGATAAGCATATAAAAAATGATATGTGTATAAGTTCTCATTTATAGTGCCCACATATCCGCGTGTGTAAGTTAATTGACTTATATGCTGTATAAGCTGAGTAGACTTATCCGCCCGTGTAAGTTAATTACTTATACGTCCGCAAATTTTTAAATTTTGACAAATTTCACACATACGATTCTGATCAAGTCCAAATTAATAACCTTGAGGAATCCTTTTGAAATTTTGAACACATTTGATTGTATGACATTCAATTTCTCAAATATTGAAAATTTAAGCAAGTCCAAATTAATGACCTTGAAAAAATCTCACGAACTTTTGAAAATATTTTCCAGAAACAACTACTCGATACCAGTTCTCGGATATCCAGGCCTGAAACACCATTCACCAAAATCGAAAATACTACAGAAAATATAAACTTTTTTTGGTCTAAGAAAAAGAATGTTGTAAAAGGAAATATATCGAAATAAGAACTAATAACAAACGTAAAGAAACATATTTTTGTGAGTTGAGCAAAGAATATCACGATTTTCAGTTTTATTATGTCTGATGTTAAGTCGGTTATGGATATTGTTGTCCACATAAACTTTTGTAACAAAAGATTTAGAGACATCAGTATTATGATTAAGGTTCAATTAAGCTGTTAGAACATTATCAGATTCTAATATTGATTCTGGCTTATTTTGATTTTTACCATGTCACCCCAAGTTGACTTAAACCTTAGAAACAGCTGATCAAAACATTTTAAAAATTAACTTTTGGCAATCATTGGAATGGTTTTCCACAACAAGGCATACCCCCGTTATCAAACAGTACACCAAGCTTCCTTTTCCAAGGATGAGTACGCACGATTCCATCTGTCGGCTTACATATATTATATTCCCCTAGAGTCCGTTTCTTATTGGTATTAAGACGCGTGTAATGGAGGAATAATGTATGACTAACATTTTTGATCAATTCAGTAGTGAATTTTGTACTTTTGTACATAGCGATCAAGTTTAATGACTTATCAGGGGTTCGCTCTCTTGAGCATGATTTTAAGTATTATTTTGAATAACCAGATGAAAACCGCATAAAGACTTCATGGCTCCAGAGACCTAATGCATCCCATCAATACGAGATTTAAGGCCATAAAACCATACACCATTGAAATGTAGACCGTGCACTAGACGCTTAAACAATTTATTAACATAAGGCTTGAGTATGACAAACTATTACATTTCTGCCATCATTACCATGACTACTAACCCATCTTTGAACATGTCAATTTATGTTTATATCACTTATTCCCTTACTTGTTTGTCCAAAAGCCTATCCATACACCGAACATTAAGCAATAGATTTTTATTCTTTAATTTACCGGATTTGGAACAAGACAACCAATATACTATCAATTTCTTTTTATGCTTCAAAACACATTTTGAGGAGCAATTTTCTATTGTTTTTGAATTTTTCACATTTTTTTAATGTTTTTGGCTTTTAAAAATTTTCAACTGTTTTTTACTTTTAAGATTTTTCAAATGTTTTTGTATTAATCCCAAACCAGTTATCCCCCTAAAATCAAAAACCATTTAAAAAAATATTTAGAAAGATTTAAATTTGACCTGGTGAACGGTTACTCAAAGATCGGCATCCATAATCTCGGGATCACTCACTTCCCCACCGCCCAATTTCTTTATACCATTAAGTCCCAACAAATACAAAAATCTGTTTTTATCGAAAGCTTTAGTAAAAAAATCAGCTTTTTGTTCGTTGGTGTGAATTTTGTCTACAGTAATCAACTTCTTCTCGTAACAGTCAAGGATGAAGTGATACTGTATGTCAACGTGTTTTGTTTTTGAGTGACGTACCGGATTTTTAGTTATGGAAATACCAGTAGTATTATCTACAAAAATAGGAGTCGTAAGAAATTTAAAACCGTAGCCGCGAATTTGTTGTATCCACAAAACCTGGGAACAACACCTAGAAGCAGCTACATAGTCGGCCTCATAGGTGGATCGCGACACAGTCGTCTGCTTCTTACACTGCCACGTCACCAACCTGCTACCAAAGAATTTACAGCCGGCGGTGGTAGATTTGGCGTTCAGCTTGAAGCTACCATAGTCAGAATCAGAATAAGCTCTCAACTCAAATACATCGTTTCGAGGATATACCAAAGACTTACCCTTGGACACCTCTTAAGATACCGAAGTATCCGCTTCACCAAACACGTCGGATACATAATGTATGGCCTTGAAGCAGTAAGATACATGAGGGAACCAATCATAGAACGGTAAAGTGTTTCATTGACCTTCTCCCTGGTGGGATCAGGACCAATTCCATGATTTAGCTGGATAGGAGTGCTGCTCGACGATGAGTCTGCCATATTGAACTTTTCAAGGATATCGTTGACATATTTTTTCTGGTGAATAAATATCCTATCAGACCCTTGTTCGACTTGCAATCTTAAGAAAAACTTCAACCCTCCCATAGCGCTCATTCAAAATTTCGACTTCATAACATCCTCAAACTCTTTGCACAGAACATTATTCGTTGACCCAAAAATGATATCATCCACATAGACCTGGACTATCAGCAAATGACCATTCACTTCCTTAGTGAAGAGTGTACAATCGACAGTGCCATGAACAAAGCTATTATCCAACAAATGTTGAGACAATGTGTCATACCAAGCTCCTGGGGCTTGATGTAGACCGTAAAGAGCTTTGTCGAGCAGGTACACTTTATCTTTGTGAATAGGATCGACAAACCCCGGTGGTTGTCCTACAAAGACTTCTTCACTCAATTTACCGTTCAGGAATGCATACTTAACATCCAACTGGTAGACCTTGAATCCCTTCCAAGATGCAAAGGCTAAGAAAAATCTAATCGCTTAAAGTCTAGCAACGGGAGCATAGATATCATTAAAATCGATTCCTTCTCTTTGATTATAACCAAGAACCACTAATCAAGCCTTATTTGTGACAATTATACCATTTTCGTCTCTTTTGCACTTGAAAACCCACTTGGTATTAATGTATCATTTTTTATCCGATAGATCAACAAGTTTCCAAACTACAAGCTTTTCAAATTTCAATACTTCTTCTTGCATTGCATTAACCCAACTTTCTTCAGTCAACGCTTGTTTATACGTCTTCGAATCAATTTGAGGAATAAAACATTTGAATGAGAACCTATTCTGAAGAGGAGCGACTTGAGTATAATAACAACTAAGACTTTGGTCAATCTGACTTCGAGTACAACCTCCAGAATAAGATCTCCAATAATATTCTCCGGGTGATATGATAAAGTTCAAGGCATAATTTCATCAGGAACTATCACATCATCAGAAAGATTCGTGACATTTTCATCATTAGTCAACTCATCAGAAAGCACGAAATCAGTAGCAACATGATCAGAAATAACAGGATCAGGTGTTGGTTGAATCAAAGACTCAATCACATCATTGTGATCTTCACCATCATCGTCAAAAGAAGGTGAAGTCGGATTATCATCAACATGGTCATCAATATCAAGAATCGGATCTTTGTTAAAAAGTGGAACTTCTTGTGTAGGAATTCATAAGATCCATTACTTAAATATTGTTGAAATAACAGAGTGGCCATTTCGTTAGTGATTTCCTCTTCAGAAAATGAAAAAAAAAATACTCCACAAGCTGTCATAATTAAACATCCATGAATCACCTTTTCTTTGAATAGGAGCAGCATATCTTTGATAATCCACATGTTGTACTTGCACAATTCGGTTGATGCGAGGTAAAAATACTCTTCTTAAAGGACTAGCATAACCCACAAAGAAACCCTCCACATACTTCACACCGAATTTACCATCAGGATCTAGAACTGTATATTGAGATCTGAACGGCTCAAGCCACTTCAAGTTAGGCTTACGTATATTAAGTAGATCGAAACAGGTTTTTCCATACTTCTGTACTGTCAGAACAAGTTAAGAGTGTAACAAGCTGAGGCAAAAGCTTCAGACTAGAAACTAACAGGTAATTTCGAATCCGCCAACATCGCCCTAGCTGTTTCAATTAGAGTACGATTCTTTCTTTCAGCAACTCCATTTTGTTGTGGTGTATATGGAGCACTAAACTCATGAAGAATACCACGCTCATTATAGTATTGAAGCATACAGTTGTTTCTGAACTCGGTACCATTGTTTCTTCGAATCCTTCGGATTGGTAAAGTATATAACATCTCAAGCTTTTTGAACAAAATCATCAAGTTGTCAAAGGTCTCATCTTTTGATTCCTGAAACATTACCCTTGAGAAGCATGAAGTGACCACCAAACAATAAAGTTCCCCGGTGATACTTTTGACATTCACAGGACCAATTAAATCCACATGAACCCACTCGAAAGGTAAGTTGATTGAATTGAGAGATTTTGTCGGGTGAGACTTCTTCTTTTGTTTACCCTTCATACAACTCAGACATTCAAGACTCAAATGAAAACCCTTGACATTTACTCCTTCAACTAATTGATTATGAACAAGGTAGTTCATCTTCCGAACATTGATGTGACCCATGCGACGACGCCAAAACACATACTCTTGTTTAGAAGACTTGACAAAACATTGAATAGTACCTTGAGTCGATGAAGCAACATTCATGTTAAGCACATAAAGATCATTTTCTCTTGGTGCTTTCATTAAAATCCACTCCTCTGGAATCTTATACCCAGACTTCAGAATCAGACAATCTTGACTTGTAAAACGAGTTGAAAAGCCTTTGTCACAAATTTGAGATATGCTCAGCAAATTATTCTCAAGCTCCGTGATGTAATTAACATTCTCGAACATCACTTTCCCATTCGATAAAGTACCTTCTCCAACAATCTGTCCTTCTTTAATTCCTGCAAATAGATTGAACATTCTTTTGCAAATGAAGGGTTCCCATCATGTGTCGAGAGGCTCTACTATCCATTATCCAACATGAGTCATTGGTTCTTGAAAGACCCTACAAAAATAAGCACTTAGTGAAACAAGGAAGCCTAAGCCTTCTTGGTCTTAGGTTGTTTCAATTTCTCATAGAAACAATCTCCATAGTAATCATTTTTAGAATCAGTAAGAGAATCAACCGATGAGCATGATTAAAATGAATTAGAAGACTCAGATTTTAAAGGTTTATCTTCTTTATCTTTCTCAATTTTACACAACTCAATTTCATTAACAATGGTTGAAGTAACATATTTATCTTTGATATTTCCTTTCACCACCCAGTTTTGTTCCACAGAACTTGTCTTCTTGTAAAACCCATCATTATTCTTAGCATTAGAAGATTCACCCACTTCAAAAATCTTTCTGACAAGTTCCTTATCTACTCCAATTTTTAAAACCTTCTCAGGTGGAGATGTAGATATAACAGTTTGAACTTTCACATGTGATTTTTTATTCACCACATGCTTTCTTTCTTGAGAAAAATCTTTTAGGACATGAATAAAATAAATGTCCTTCTTTATTACAACAGAAACACTTCCTTCTATCAACAAAAATAATAACAGGATGAACATGATTCTCTTGTCTCTCTCTTTCATCTTTGTTTTTATAAAACTCATCATTTGATTGCCTTGTAAAGATAGCCTCTTGTTGTTCCTCAGATGTCTCACCTTTAACAAAAACAATCTTTTGAAAACCATCTTTTGTTTTTATAGACCTTTGGTTATCCTCCTTGAAACCAATACCCTTTTTTTTTATAGTAAAAACTGGTTTTAGCAAATCTAGAATTCTGATTACTAGTTTTACCATGTGATTGAGGTTTAGTTTTTTCAAATTGATTACCAATTTTAACTTTTCTTTTGATGTAACTTCTAAATCAGACAATACAAATTCAGCAACTTGTATGCCTATCTCACTTTCACATTCAGAACTATGGATGGATTGAACAACTTGCTCATCACATGAACTATCATGTTGTGGTGAATCAGAAACCATGTCCATTGCCATAAGAAATCCTTCAGTTTTTTTTGGAACATACGAACTCCAAATTGGTGGTGGAACAACATGATATTTTGGAATTTCTTTCGGAACAATATGATCCAAAACATATTGAGAAGCATAATAACTTTTAACTTTTGTTTCAACTCTTTCAATCTCAATTTTAGTTAGTTGAAGTTCTTTTTTAAGTTTGCTTTCTCATCAACATGTCTATTGATATCAATTTGTTTATCTTCAACTGTGTGAGTGAGTATCGAAATCGTTTTTTCATCTTGTAAAATTTTCATCAACAGATTTTTCTCACACGATTGAAGCTTATCATAAGCCTCTTTTACAATTTAATAATCAAGAAAAATATTATTATAATAATCTTTTAGTGACTTAAAATTTGTTATCGATGAATTAATAACAAATTCTTTTCCTTCATAGGATTCACAGATGTGTTTAATTTCTTCAGTAGAAAAATTTACCTGACCAGCCATGTTTGCATGAAGAGTAGGTGCCTTTCCTAAATCATGAGTCATTTCAATCTCAGAAACTAGCTTCAATTTTTGCTACAACTTGAACTCCATCAGTTTCTCTAGTCTCCTCTTGCTCATCATCAATTCAGAAATCAATCTTTCCATGCGGAACTTCTTCGCCATTAAACCAACCTGCAAAACTCCCAAACACATCAGTTGGCAAAAACGACTTAAAGAATTCATTAGGAATCGAGTCAAAACTTTTAGGATAATCTGTCTCCACAGATAAAATATACATCACCTCTTGATCATCACTCATTCTTTCAGCAACATCAACATTTTCTGCATCATTCTTGTTTTCTTGTTCTTTAACTTGTGAACATTCACCAAATACTTCCACCACATTAGCTTTATGAACAACAGAATTCCAGTTAAAACCTTATCTAATTGTGCATGACACGGATTTAATGACGAAGCTTCAGGTTTCTTTGATGTCTCAGCTTGTGTAGGCGAACTTTGATGATATATTTCTTGTCGGTTGTAGTCTCGACCAAACGTATTAGGAATAGAATCTCCAACTTCTGGATTAGTACACTCTCTCTTGACCCTTCTCTTAGCATCGAAAACATCGGACCTTTGACTTATCAAATCAAAGTTTAGCAGTCGTTCCATCAAGACAATTCTTAACAGTGATCTCTCTAAATATTTGAGCCCTTCTCACAACACTTGCCATACACCAACGAATATCAAGCATTTCCATCTCCTCAGGATCAATCTGATCATGATCTTCTTTTTTCATGGTGTAATTACCAATATGCCCAGCGATCAAACACTCATACGACTCAAGGACGGATCCTAAGAAAGCCATAAGTTCTTTAACTTTTTCTATTGTTAGTCCATTGTTGTTCTTGATATTAACCGCAATATTGCATTGGACAACATTAGATGGTGGACTAGCGGGCTTTGGTGATTGATCAGGAATCGAAGAAGTTGTTGAATTAGTTCCAATGTAGGAGCTTGTAAAACGAGGTATGTTGGATGGTCGACTCGATTGAGAATTCCCACCAAAACTAATATTTGTAACATAAGCAGTTTGGATCTTCTGGCTCGGGGCAATCACCGGTTGTGATGAATTAAAATATAAACCAGTGTCTTGAATTACTGATGAATTATTCAGTTTTTGTTTCTTACAAATCTAAAGCTCATGTTCTTCCAACTTCTCAATGAATCAGGCTAAAGTCAATCTTGCATAATTGATCGGGTTTGATTGTTGAATCATTAAGAAGGTTTCTCAATCATCAGATAAAGAATCAGTAACCTTATCAATGTATTCAAATTCTTCTTTATCAATTCCCAACCATTTCATTTCATTCACAAGATGACAATATATTTCAGTCAATTAAGCCATTGATTCACCTTTGACCATTGTGAAAATGTTAAACTCTTTCTTTAATAGTGCCATATTTGACTTTCTCATGCCGGGATTCCATCTATCTATATTTAATAAAGCTCCCCATATTGAATGACATGACCCATTGTGTTGCAGTATTTGAAATATCTCAGATTTTATTGATTGTTGAAATAAATTCATCATCTTTTCTCACGAATAAATCTAGCCTTGTCAGCTTTAGGTATTTGAGATAATCTATGACTTGCGAGATTTTCATTTCTTGGAATGATGTATTCAACTTCAACAGCTTCTCATGTGTCATAGTTCACAGCTTGTACAAAGTTTCAAACTTATCTGCCCAACTAGGATAGTCTTCCACCCTAAGTAGCTTCGGGGGCTTGGTTGATGTTCCCATTTCATTTTCCAAGTTAATATTCTGAATGATCGGTGATGCATGTGTCCCAAATGCATTTAAATCCTCTATCTTTTCAATCTTTGGACAAAAATCAGCAAACAACACACGTGTAACCTTATCCGGACGTATAACCATTCAGCGTGTAACCTTCAACGTTTAACCTTCAACGCATAACCTTCAACGTATAACCTTCAACGTATAACCATTCCGTATAACAACTTATACGTACACTCAGCTTATTGTCAAACTTATCTGGTCAAATCATAACTTATACGTGAACAACATATCTTATACGCCTGACTTACTTATCAATTTTAAAAATCTAAATCTTGAATTAATCAAAATCACTCGTGCAGAAATAATTATTAGGTATCAACGATCATCTTTACCAATAGAACTGAAAAATGATCCCTAAACCAGAGAGTTATTGAAGAAAGTGTAATCGGTAATGAAGTTTGACTTTGAATATTCAAATCTACAAATAATTAACCACAGATTGGGTTGAAATCAGCAGCAAATTTGAGCCTCATGCTATGATACCACTTGAAAGTGCATGATCTAGATCATGCATGACATCATTTACGTGAAACACGTAATAATTCAGACCGTTTAACTTGTAATTTGCTAAACTAAACCATATCGCGGAATAATACTGTAAAGGATTAATAACACATTCACCTATAAGCTCCGGTATATTGATATAACAACTTGAGTACAAAACCAGAACTGTTACCAAAACTGTTACAAAATAATGAACATGAAAGCCTATTTACACTTCTACAGTACCTAGGCATAATTCATGGTCAGCGTATAAGACTTATACGACCGTGTAAGTCTTATACAGATGATTGTGACTTATACGCTGTAAGTAGTTTACATAATTGACAATTTCAGCCCTTTATAAAACAAACTATTACATAATAAGCCCATAAGATCTAGCATTAGACATTAATGCTCTAACACATTTTGTTGTACAACTTTTTATTTTTAATTAGATTATTTTATTGTTTTAGTTTTTGGCGGAGAAAAAGGAAAAAAATACAAAAATATTGTGATTTCTGTTTGTATAGAGAAAAACAAAAAACTTTCAAATATTTCAAAAATACAAAAACATTAAAAAAAGACTCCTCAAAAATGAGTTTTGATGCAAAAAGAGAAGATGATAGTACACTGATCATCTAGTCCCACATCCAGAAATAACTAAGCTTAAAAGACTGTGTGCTTAGCTGCATTGGTGCATTGATAGGTCTTAAACAAACCGTTAGAGTAAAGTATGTGATATAAACATAAGAATTGCCAATTTGAAAGAGGTGTTAGTTTGTTCCAAAATTCTTTGTAATGAAGGCTGAAATGTAATAGCCTGTCATACTCAAGCCTTATGTATGTTGGATCACCAAAAACAAAATTCTAATAATAATATGCGTCTAGTTTATGGTTAACGGTTCAACGGTGTATGGTCTTATGGCCTCAAATCCTGTATTGATGGGATACATCCGGTCTCTGGATACTGTGAGTCTTTATGTTGTTTATTATTTGGATATTCATAATCTGAATATTTCACATGATTTAAGAGCGAACCATAAGTCAATAAATATGATCACTACTGTACTTCGTACAAATTCATTAATGACTTGATCAAAATCTGCGGTGAGTCATACATTGTTCCTCCCTTGTGTGCGTCTTAATACCAGTAAGAAACGGACCCCAGGCGCTACAATGTCTGTAAGCCTACAGATGAACTCGTGCATACTCACTCATAGTAAAGGAAGCTTGGTGAATTGCCTGATAAAAGGGGTATACCTTGTAGTGGTTATTATGAGCTTAGATTGCGTATTCAAATATAAATAATAAATTTTGATAAAATTTTGATCTTCAGGCATAATGGTTTAAGTCAAGTTGGCGTGACATGGTCAAAATCAAATTAAGCATGAATCGAGATTAGAGGCTGATAGTTTCTAATAATCTGTGCTTTAATTGAACCTAAATCAAATCACAAAAAATGCTTGAATGTTTGTTCTAAGATTTAAGTGGACAACAATATCAATGACTGACTTAACGACAGTCATAATAATGCTGAAATATAAAACTGAGGTGGAAGGGTGATTTGGTCAATATGATTCTCTGCTCAACTCACAAAAATATGTACTGTTTCGTAAAATAAATTTCATACTTGTCTTAGTCTTATTTGTTTTTAATTCGAGAATATAGAAAAATCCAAAAATATTGTGTTTTTATTTTAATTTATGCTTTATTTTCGATTTCCGAGCTAAAGGGTACAATTTAAAAAAAAATACCTAAAATATTTTCCCACATCTTTATTTAATTAATTTATTTAATTCTTTTAACTTAATCGGCTTTAAGGTAATTGGTTTAACTTATGTGTTTTGAACGCAAAGCACGTTAAGGTATTATATCTTACTCCGAGTGGTAAGTTCTTAAAGTAAAGATCATAGAGACATGGGTTTCTGTGTATATTTAATTCATGAAAATTGAAAATGAAAAGTTTTTCATTTTTAATGGGTTATTTAATTCCCATTCGTTAGAATAATTGTTACGAATGAAACGACTTCACTATTATTATTGATAACGAATGAAGGTCATTTGTTAGATTAAAGAATAACGATTGTACACATTCATTACACCTATTCGCTTTCGCTTCAACTGCTAACGTATGACCTCATTCGTTATTGAAATTGAAAACGAAAGAAGAACGAATCGTAGTTGATTCGTTACTGATTCTAACTTATGATTGATTCGTTAACGGGGCTAACGAATGAGACAACACATTTGAACCATTCGTTAATTTTAACATTAACGAATGGGCTTATTCGTGTTTCTAAGGTTGTGTGAAAATATGTACTTTGTATTGAACAGTGGTTGAACGAATCGTTTATTCGCTCACATTTGATTATCACCTTCCCCTTAACGAAACTATTCCCAAATTTTCTGAAATTTCCGATCCTCACGTATTCAAGTATTGTTGTTTAATTAAGATACAATAGGTAACCACGAGTAAAACGCAATACTTTTTGTTGATTTTCATTAACTTTTAACGTGTAAATTAATTGATTGTTTAGCTGTTAGCTATATCAATCAAATGATCCAATAAACCATGTTTTATGGATTAATGTTTAATTGGGGTTGATTAACTATGAGTATACGAGTCTAATGATACTTGTTTTTCATCGATTCATCTTTATTCATGGATTAATTGGAAATTTGGATGCATGTTGACCGTCTGAGTTCTTATTAATTTTGACTTTGTCTTCTAGGGTCAAAGTTAGATAATAATGGGTATCTATTCGTTATGAGTAATGAATATCTGGTCATTCATGTTGAACAGTAATGAATAAACCCATTCGTTGAGCCTCAATCACAAATAAGTTATACTCGTGTGATTTTGTTACGAATGGACCTTTCTGTCGTCTTTCATATTCCACGAATGAACTTATTCGTTCAAGAACATTTGTTATGCTCTTATTCTTCATTATAATATAAAGAATATGTCCATTCGTCAAAACGAATGAAGTCATTCCTTTAAAGAATGTGGTAACGATTGATACTTCACCACAATGAAATTTTTATTAAGTATTTATGAAAATTTGATTTTCAATTTAATTAAGTTCGATTTTACTAATTCTCGGGTATTTACAACAATGGCTGACGAAATGATCCAAGATGTACCATTTTTTGATCCACAACCTGATATACAACAAGAACAACCTCCTACACAGCAACAAGAAGCTTAAGCTGTTCCTGAGTTAGCATATGACAAGAAGCACAATATTTGTGCATTTGTGCAGGGTAACTTTGCTAATCAAGACGTCTTAGGTGACATTATTACATTCTTACTTTGATCGTGGATCTATCATGATATAACTGCTAATGTTCCGATACATTTTAGTGTGATCCGTCCTTTCTGAGATTCGGAAAAGTATGTGGAGTCAGAGAACCACATTGTTGGGGAGATTAACAAGACAACTATCACGATCACTCCTGGTGTGGTATGTCGGGTGCTGAGGTTTTCTGGTAACATGGAAATTCCATGTGAATTCGATAGGGCGCTGATACGTGGGTTATTTCAGAGACTATTCTATATTGGAGACCTTGATAATTCCCAATATAACAAGGCGTACTTGTGTGCCCCATACAAGTACTTATTACACATTTTGATCCATTGCCTCGGGGGATGAAAGGGTGGGTATGAAGAAAGTCGGATAATGCTCCTATCTGCTTTTGCTACTCTTATATTGAACAAATCATTAAATTTCTCCAAGCTCATTTTCTCTCATTTGAAGGAGAATTGTATGGTTAAGAATTGCCGCAACAAGTTCTTGATGTATCAGCGGTTCATTCAGCTAATCATACAAGATCTGATTCCTGATCTTGTATTTGATAAGACATTGAAGGATGATGTGTTGAAAATTGATCACATGACGGCTGATACAATGATAATAATGAAGAATTATAGGCAGTAGTCGCCTAAGGATCGTCAAAGGACCAAACATAGAATTGGTCATTTGGCGAATCCTGATTATGAATGTCCATATGATGATCGTTGGATCCATGATGACTCGGATTCTGAACGAAAAGAAGGACCAGGTGGGAACTTGGGTGGTGAAGATGATGGAGATGATAGGACTGGTGGTGATGGACGACGTGCCGAGGTTGAGGCAACTAGCTCTTATGCTGGTCAATGAAAACGTAAGGGCAAGGAGAAGATTACTGCTCAACCATCTAAGCATTGGATTATGCATGGTTCGGGTGTGGAGATAGGTCCACAAATGTCTAGGTCTTCTATACAACAAAGACCATTGGTGTCGCTTACTGTTAACACCCCGACAATCACTCTTATGACGACAACATCATTAGATCCGAGGTTTGGCTCGATTCCACAAATGGTGTTATATCTTTTACTCGCACCTCCTGTGACTCGACGGTAACATCTCATGCTACTACAATGATGCCGAAACAACCTTAGACTTTATCATTTATGAGAGTTACTCTTCCGCAAGGTCTGATGCAGCCTGTGCCTCCCACATTTCACTCCTTGCCACATGATCAATAGATGGATACATTGTTGAGTTTGATTCATCTTTATGAGAATCAGATGTATTCTAATCGTCAACAACAGGAGTATATGTTGAATAACAAAAGACGGTTGATGAGTTATATGTATTTATGTCAAAAGGAGACAAAGAGCCTGCGCGAGATTGTCACGGCTCACTGGGTGAAGATGAAAGAACAGGAGGACCTTATTCTTCAATTAACCTGCAAAGACGATGCATTGAGAAAATTGAAGAACGATGATGAAGATAAGGATCCTGATGTTGTTAGTGTAGGTGGTAGTGAGCCGAAAAAATCTCACGGTTCATCTTCTGCAGGTACTAGTGGTGGTGGTGGTGATGGAAATGATCGACAGATGGTAGTTTATCATGATACTACCAATGTCACGGTAATCGAGCCAATCAAAGCCAACACCATATTATGCATGGACTATGAGGTTGGGATGGTGATGAGTACTGAAAATGTTGACGAGATCTAGGAGGGTGAGTTCATTGATCATGCCCTGTCTCGTGATTAGATTTCTTTATTATTGGGGTTGAGTGATGAAGAAATGGATGCGTTAGAGATTGAGGAAGATGTTGAGGTCATTAACGATGAGGAACTCCTGCTTGATTCGAGTATTCCACATGGGAATACTTCTTTTATTTATAAGGAAGAGGAGATTGAGATCGATGATGTGACGGCAGAGGAGTACCATGATCTTTGTATACGATCAAATGTTGATCAGGTGTTTCGTTATTTACTGAAGAACTTGTCAAAGCCGCCGAAGATAATCTTGAGAACACAACTAAGAAGAAAGAGAAAGTATCAGGAAAGGGTTCAAGCTCGTTGGATCCTGATGCCGAGGGTTGGTTCGGGAATCAAAACAAATTCCTAACTTCGAAGATCATTGAAGCTTATCGGTATGTTGATCAAGATCACAAGTTGGATGTCAGTGCATGCGCCAAAGCAAATCAGAAGACTACGTTCAAGGCCGTGCAAACCTTCAAAGGTGATATTGTCTCTTGGTTATATGATTCGTAGTTAAGGGTATGTGTTATCAAGTGGGAGAACAACGTTCAGTACTTTCAATATACTTACTGACGTTCTCTCACTGCTGAGGTGGGATGTGTGGACGCTCGCCAATCGGCAATATATTAACCATGGTGGAAATCAGTTAGCAGGATGGTTTCACCACGGGTTTAAATTTTTTTAAGCCGCATGTGCCAACCAGGAAATACATTGATGAAATTGATTCTCAAACTGGTTGGAGGGAGTTAGTACTTAGTAAAGCCGCCAAAGACTATGAAGCGAGTTCCAGTGAAGACCTTTCCGCAAGATCTTCACCTGTCATATAATTGGTGGTACTACAATAATTAAAAGGGCGAGGCGGTCATTGGTTTGGGGAAAGGGCTGAAGACTAATTTATACGGGTCATAGACCCTATGTGGCTCGTTAATTTATATGAGATAGACAACGCAGTGCTGTCGAGAACAAGATTCTCTTTTCTAGACGTGAAGATTATGTCTGCGCTACGCAATTCCAACGTGTTGTTCGTGTATGTCACATGTTTGGGGTTCATAGTTGTGCCGACTGGAAGTCAAAGACGTTCAAGTAATTTAAAGACATAAGAACAAGACGATGGGGTGTTTGTTAGTACATGGTTTTGGTCGTCTCGAGTCTTTATAATATTTTGTATTTATCATTATTATAATATAAGGCAATTTTGGGAATTACTAGCCCATTCGTTAAGTTATATGTACTCATTCGTTAAGTCTGTTTAACGAATGATTGTTAAGTTTGTATACGCGTCCATCCATTAAGGATGTTTAACGAATGGACCTTAATCGTTATTGATATGCATCAGTTCGTTATGGAATGTTGACGAATGGGGTATATAGAAAGAGTCGTTCGCAATACCATTTTGTTACTAGATGTAATGAAGACGAATGAAGGCCATTCATTATAGAATGTGTAACGAATAACATTCATCTTCTATATATAGGTTGTTTAGCTTGCTCATAATTTAAGTGTGTTTAACGTATTTTCAAGCTGTTAGTCTGCCAAATTACTCACTCGCACACTTCATTCTGTAATCTATTACATACATACATATATAAGATAAATAGATCCGGTCACTATGTGTTGATCAAATTAATATATCGAAGCTCGTTATATTCGTGTTTCTACACAAAGACAATTGTGTGGTTGATCCTTCTTAGACATTTAAAACTTGTGGTGTGGTTTCAAATTAAATTGATAAAAATAAGATTTTGAATAAATATTTTTCACTCAAGTTTGTTAAAGAAGGGAGTTCATGTGTGCATGATTGTAATAGATCAAATGTTTAGGTGAAAACGGGGCAAACTTGCTCACCCAAAAGCTCAAAACCAGGGGTTTGTCACAATGAATTTTCTTTTAAAAGACAAAGGCGTTTTAGTTGTGGCACTCCTGAACACATTGCTAGAAATTTTCCGCACTGTCATTATATCTTATACTACAGACATAAATAGAGGAATATGCCTTGAAATACCTTTATTAAACTTAATTCTAAATAATCAAGGTACTACAAGGCAAATACCTCTGAAGGTAACTGGAAACAAAACAAGGCTGAAAGGTTGAAATCCTATCAGACTAAGCCTGCCATGTTTCGAAAGCTTGATGGAAAATCGATTTCGGTCCCGAGACCAAAGCCAACCTCTAGATTGAAATCGATCTGGAAACCAAAATCCAACGTAACTTCCGTCCGAAAACCAGAGACAAAGCGAACCGTTTGAATTAGTCACAAAGTTCTAAAACCCGACTATAAATGGTCGCCTAAATCTTCGGTGTCGAAATCATTAAAAGCTTCCTGTTCGATCTTAGATAACCAGGAAGACATGTCATGGCAACCTCTATCTTTTATTGATAAACCAGGAGTACCCAACATTATTATGGACTGGGTACCAAATACTAATTAATCTCTAACATCGTGCAGGAACAGATATGTAGGCATATCATCAGACATTGGTATGTTGATAATGGTTGTTCTAGGCACATGATAGGAGATATGTCAAACTGCACAACATTCAAAAAATTAATGGAGGGTATGTTTCCTTTGAGGAAGAAGAAAATGTGAAGATCACACAGAAGGGTACTGTAAGTAATAGTGCTCTTAAGTTCGAAAATGTCAATATTGTTCCATAGTTAAAACCTGGTATCATCATACCAGAAGAATGGGTTCTTGTTCGACCACAATGAGAATATAATGCATACGTGATCGATATGAATAAAATTATTCTAGAAGAAATAACATGTCTATTTTCAAAAGTGTCGAAACATAATGCCATGCTTTGGCATCGTCGTCTTGGTCATGTTAATGTTAAAACTTTAAACCATCTTGCTAAAAACAACATTGTCCGCGGCTTGCCTGTTAAAGATTTTGTAACAATTGAGAAATGTATAGCTTGTGCACTAGGTAGACATCATCGTAAATCAACCAAGCCAAAACCGGTCAATACCATCTCCTTTGTATTTCAGTTGCTTCATATGGGTCTGTTTGGTCTTGTTCATGTATTGAGTCTCTCTCGCAGTTTATATTTTCTGGTTATAATTGATGACTACTCACGTGTCACGTGTTACTTGGGTCTTTTTCTTGTCAAATAAGAGTGAAACTGCATAACTGATAAAGCGCTTTGTGGTGCTAATAGAGAATCAGCTCAACTTGAAGTTAAAAATAATTCGGTGTGACAATGGATGGGGTTCAAAAACTCTACGTTAGATCACTTTTGTGACGGGAAAGGGGTGCTCAGACAATACAACTTAGCTCATACACAAAAACAAAACGGTGTAGCTGAGAGAATGAACATAAATGTCACACCCCGGCTTAGGGCTTAGGCGTATGACCAATAGTTGGTACCTGTTTTGTAAATACATCAGAGTTGCGGGTTATTTTAGCGGAAGACTTTGGTTGAATAGAATATTAATTTATTTGAAAATTTCTCGGATAATAAATATCTGGTGTTTGATTTATAAAGCTTGTTGAAATACCATTTGTAATATTTTAATAATTAAAAACTGAGCCATCATTACCTTGCGAGTATCTAACTCCATGAATGTCTTGCTACCTGTACTAATCTGTATTCCATGAAATGTGGGAAAAATACGTCAGCTATGCTGGTGAACACGTATGACTCTATAAAACATTTGAATGACAATTATAATACACAAGTAGTTTTCTTGAAAATCTCAGCGGAAGCATTTCTACTTCCGGTATATGAACCACTGCCCTACATACACAACGGTATTCCCCGAGCCAAACGGCCCTAAACTGAGAACTGGTCATGACCGTTTAAGCTCGCGGCTTCATTGCCTTTGATTAATTGATTGAGCTTTAACAATTATGTTTAGATCCATAGACATGCGTATTCGGTCTGAGATGATTTTATTCTCTACTTTGTATTATAACGTTTTAGAGATTGCATGATCTCATGTAAGCATTGATTGACTCGTTAAGACAAACACCCGTTCGTCTTATTGAGTATATATGTTTTGACTGATTGAAAAGGTTAACGTATTCACCTGTGATTGTCTGTTCTGAATGATATGGTGATTTCGTTTGATACCTTGACTGTGAATGAATGATTGATTTACTGACTGATTGATTGAATGATTTATTGATTGATTGACCTATAATAAAATAGGTATATAAATATCCGGATCGTCTCTTGATCCGGCTATAGACCTTTAGTTTGGTTTAATAGCTTTAAACCTTGATTGATCATTTGTTTGAATAAAATATTTAGACCCGTAGTCTTTCTGTTTATTTACCAAATCATATGATGAGTTTCTTCTTCATGAAGAAACATCTATAATCTGTTTCTTCTTCTTCAAGAAGAAACATTCATTGACTGCTATGTATGTAAAATCTTATGTTTCTTATACATGAAGAAACAATGTTTTAGCTATATTCTTTGTATACGAATGTTATGTTTCTTAATCATGAAGAAACTATATTTCCTTATGAATGTAAAACTGATGTTTCTTAGTTGTATAGAAACACTATTATAATCCTTTGTATGTTTAAAGCTTATTTAAACATATTTATGATCAAGGTTTGGGCTATACCCCTGACTATGGTCTAAGTCATATAATAATATTACCATAATGACTTAGGTCAGAACCCTTACCTTACACGGGTATTCGGAGTTTGATTTCTGAGATTGATTGAGCAGAACTTCTACTTCCTAATGCATACTAGAGATTAGACTGTCGGAATCTTAGTGATTGGCACGAACTTCAGGGTTGGCACGCAAAACTTGGCGACATATGTTGTTCGTCGTGTCATGCACATACTTCGTGATAGATTGTCGGGTTATTCTCGTGTCGCACGCACTTCGAGGTTCCGTCAGTATATGGCACGGATTACGAGGTGACGTTTGTTGGGATATTGGTCGGCACGGAAACCGAGGTAGTGAGAGAGAATAATTTTAGAGAGAGAGAATGTGGGTGTGAGGGAATGAGCTCGTGACCTCCCATTTTATAGCTGATCTCGCACTCCATCGCGGTACGCGATGGAGTTCTTCCATGTGGCTGTCGCGTACCGCGACGCCGCCACTTATGCATGAACGCCACGTGTCCTGCCCTGCTGCCACATGTCACCTGAGTGTGACACGTGTCCCTGAGTCATCACGGTCCATCGCGGTACACGATGGCCATCTTCTTGGCATCGTCGCGTAGCGCGATGGGTCCTTGAATATTATTTTTCACTTTTAGTCCCTTATCTTTGATAGCTTGTCATTTCTAGTCTGATTCTCGTTGTCCAAAAATACTAACGCGGCTCTTAAGAGGCTCGCGGCGATACGAGCGTGCGAAGTGCGCCATCAAAGCGCCACATTGCGCCCATCGCCCAACGCCCTTCGCCCGAGCCCGTGCCCCTGCGCGTGCGCGTCGGGTGCTTCACACCCTCCGCTAGGACCACTGGTTGTATGCTAGGCATATAAGAATATTATTACGAAAAATCTCTTCCTTATAAAGAGCTTCCATTTCTTTACCACTTTCCATGTGGGATGAGTTTTAATTTCCTTATTTATAACCTTGTGGAATGCTTCCACTTTCTTACATCTTTCAATGTGGGATGGAATTTCCTTATTCCATATCCTTAACATAAGATAACTTTATTTATGGAATATTTTTATTTCCTTATAGAATGGTTTTATTTTCTTTATTTTAATTTTCTCATTACTTATTAGAGAATAATTTGATCCTTCAACTTTACTAAGTTGTCAAATTTGGACCAAAATTTCGGGGATGTTACAATAACCTTAATTGAGGCCGCAAGGACTATGTTGTCTGACTCGAAGCTACCTATTTTCTTCTGGGCTGAAGCAGTCAACACATCGTTGTAACATCCTACCTTTTAATAAAAGAAAATATAAAATAAAAGAAATTTCGTTTACTTATGGGTGTGTTATTATTTGGTTAAGTTAAATAAATAATACGGTGTGGGTTTGGACAATGGAAGATAGAATAAGGGATGGTGATGGGCTTTAGGTTCACGGGCTTAAGGGTATGTATACCCCTTAAACCTTCCTAAAACCCTAAAACCCTTATTCTTATTTTCTATCCTCCATAAACACTAAAAAACTCACACTTAAGCCAAACACTCTCTACACTACCCGTCCATCTTCATAATTTCGGATATTTCAAGAAATATTTAAAGGTGATTTGTGTTTATTACATATACACGAAGAAATTCCATCAAGAACACAACTTGTTTGGAATTTAAGCTAAAACCGAATCTAACAAAGGTATTCTCTCTTTTAAAGTTGACTCATTTGCAATTGGATTTCAATGGGATTTGGAACCTCAGTAGACCAGACCTCAAAAAGAAATAAAAATGCAAACTTGACCTTTAAACATGTATTATGCAAAAGGGTTAGTTAAATTGCTTGGTACACGAGCTCTAGATGGGCATCAAATTTGGGGCCTGTATAAATTCCAATGAATCAGACTTGTTGGCAGTAGAAAATAAGTCCAAATCAAGTACATTCTTTTATAAATATTATAGTTATAAGTGTGGATTAGAAATTAAAAAAATAATCACATCCATCTAGAAAGAAGAGAAAAATATCTATTCTGAGTTCTCTGCCAGAGTTCTCTGCTTCAAGTTCTCTTCTAGACTTCTTTGTTTTTAGTTCTCTGCTGGAGTTCTCTATTCTGAGTTCTCGGTTTTGAATTCTCTTCTGGAGTTCTCGATTTTGAGTAATCAGCTTGAGTTCTCGGTTTTGAGTTCTCTGCTTGAGTTCTATGTTTTGAGTTCTCTGCTAGAGTTCTCTGTTTTGAGTTCTCTACTGGAGTTCTATATTTTGAGTTCTCTGCTGGAGTTCTCTGTTTTGAGTTCTCTTCTAAAGTTCTCTGTTTTGAGTTCTCGGCTACTCAATTTTCTGTTTTGGCTTTTGGCCTGGTTCCCAGTTGGGCCTAGATTCCGTTATTGACTGTTCGGCCTGATCTAACTAAGCCCACGAGCTTACTAAGCCTATGTCCTAATTAAAACAATGCTAGCCCATCAGTAAAAACTAAACTAACGAGCCTACCTTAGAAAGTACGTTGGTTAACTAAATACCAACTTAATTAATTACATGGTTACTTAACAAATATATATATGTTTAAAAGTTAGCCATGCACTATTAAGGAAAGTCATTACTGTTAGCTCCGAACTTAATCAGATCTAGGTGAGTTTCTAGTCCCATTTCCATATTATGTTTTCGGGGCTGGGTGTATATTCAATGTGATTAGTTAATACACTTACCTTAAGTGGTAAGTGTATGGTATTTGAATGTTTATGAATGATGTATGTATGGTATATGGATGTATATGAGTGATGCATGTATAATATAAGAATGACATAGAAAATATTAAGAGTATGTATGAAAGTATATAACTATAAATGAAAAGGAAAGTATGTATGAATTGAAGGTAAAAAGGTGGCAGACCCAAATAATATCAGTGAAAGGAGTGTAGTAGACCCTAATAATAATTGTGAAAGTAGGGTGACAGACCCTAATAATATTTTTGAAAGGAGGGTGGCAGACCCTAATAATACATATGTGGTTATAGAACGTAAGGCTCATTAAGCGTGGCAGGCCCTAATAGTATTTGTGAGGTTACATGGCGAAAGGCTCTTTAAGGGTAGTAGACCCTAATAATATTTATGAGGTTATAGGGAGAAAGGCTCTTAAAACGTATACGTATGTATGTAAAGTAAGATAGCTTATGAAAGTATGAAAGAACGAAAGTATGAAAGTAAGAATGAAGGCATGTGCTTAAATATGTACGAAAGAAAGTAAAGTAGGTTAAGTACTTAATATATGAATGCATTATATCTTTCCTGGTTAACTAGAACTCACTCAGCGTAGCTGACTTTTGGTATGCACGCAGATAAATAGGTTAAAATAGCTAGCATGAGAATTTCACATGGCATGGATTGAATGGCTTGCATCTAAAGATGGAAGACATGATGTTTTATTTTATGTTTTATGTTGAGACAATTTGTGATGTTCTAAGACAAGTATTCTATGGTTTGTAAGAAAGGGTTGGCTTTTATTATTCCATGAAAAGTTTTAATCAACTATGATATTTAGAACTTTGTTTATGAGTAAAGCCAACGTCCAAAGTAAGGTACCGGGACCGCGGCCTTACAAGTGTGCTATGTTCAAAATCAGGGGCTAATCCACAAAACATAGATGCAGACTCCTTATGAGATTGTCTATGGTCACAAGCCCACTGTAACACACTTTCGTGCTTTTGGATGACCATGCACGCTGCTGAATCCTGAATCAACTCCAAAATTTGGAGAAAAAGCTGATGATTGCTACTTCGTTGGTTATGCTTGTCGCACTGCCTACAGGGTTTATAACAGGGCAAGGAAGCAGATTTTGGAATCTTACGATGTGCGCTGGCTAGAGGAAATTGAAACCGATGCTCGTGTTGTTCCTGATGGGTTAGTTGATTATAATGAATTGTTTAAGCCGTTAAATGTGTTTCCAGTATTGATGCAGGGAATTTAGGTGTGGGGACTTCGGGTGTTGTTGATGAAGAAGAAGTCATCTCTGTTGGTAAAATGTCTCCGGTGATGGGTGTTGATATATCGGAATTGTATGATACTGCACAACCTTCATTTTCAAGTCCACAGGTACATGTTCATGAGATTGATTCTTCATAAAAGTCTCTCGAAGAGTGTGAAATGCATAAAATTGAGATATCTACAGCTGATGTTTCATCAACAGAGGGGGGGAGAGTACAATTCGTCAAATATTTAGTAGCACTCTATTTCCAGATGTCATTACAAACGAATACATTTCTAGTACCTCAAGATCTAGATGGAGGAACCCGCTCTCTAAACCCCTTGGAGATCCAACAAATTTTCTGGCTACCATTTCTATTCCAGATCATAAGGTTCCAACAAGGATTCAACAGGATCATCCAATCGAGAATGTCATAGGTCCCCTTGAAACGGGCCTCTCAACAAAAAGTTAGACATAAAACGTCAACAACTGTGTATATTCTTGTTTTGTCTCTTAGATTGAGCCGAAGCCCGTTGTAATGGCATTGCAAGAACCAAGTTGGGCGGAAGATATGCATGAAGAGTTGAACCAGTTTGAGAAACTTAAGGTTTGGAGATTGGTTGAGTTACCTTTTGGGAAAAAGTCATTAGATACGAGTTGGGTTTTCCGTTAAAAGAAAGATGACACTAGGGTTATTATTCGAAATAAGGCGCGGCTTGTGGTTCATGGTTTTTGTCAGGTTGAGGGTTTAGATTACACCGAAGCATATGCTCCAGTGGCTCGTCTTGAGGCTATTCGAATTTTCTTGGCATTTAATTCACTAGGGTTTAGATTACATCGAAGCATATGCTACATGGGTTTCACAGTTTATTAGATGGATGTCTAGACGACATTTTTGTATGGAGAGGTAAAGGAGGAGATATAAGTGGATCAGCCACCGGGTTTTACTGGTTCAAAGCCTCCTAATCACGTATACAGGTAAGACAAGGCTCTTCATGTCTTCATCAAGCTCCTCGGGCATGGTATGCCACTTTGACGGATCATCTACTGGAACATGGGTATTAGGGAGGGACCATCGATCAAACACTGTTTCTCAAGACTGTTCGGAAAGATCTGATTTTGGTTCAGATTAATGTGGACACCATCATTATTGGTTCCACCAACAATGTTCTGTGTTCTGAGTTTGAGGAGGTAATGAAGAAAGGGCATGGGATGAGTTTGTTGGGATGAGAAAATGGACTTAAGAAATATTGGAATCTTCTCAACCTCCCTGATAATGGCTAAGTATGGACATCAGGCACACTTGGACATCCGAGCAAGCTTTTACTTAAGCCTAGCAAGGTATTTTGCTTTCTGGGAAAAGTTATATTTTTGAAGTCTTCCTAAGTGATAATCCGAGCAGGGTTCACTTTGTCTAGTAAAGGTGCTCTTCAGGTTAAGCATAGTTTGCTTACTAGCAAACTCCTGACTAAACCATGCTAATAAAGCCAAGTATTTTGGAAGATCTAGCAAGATTTGATTAATAAACAGTAGTCCGAGCATGCTTGAGGAAAGTTATTTAAGAAACATTCAAAGGACTTTCTCTAGCAAGGTTCAACTCCTAGGAAGCTACACTGCTTCCGGCATAAGTCAAACAGTGTTACCAACACACTTTAGTTTGCTCAATAAGTTATTCATTAACAAAGAGTTGAAGGGATTCATGAAGAACAGTTTACTCGTAGGATCATATCAAGCAAAGTTTGCTATGGTCAGGAAGATTGAAGCCTGCTAGGTGAGTATTTTCTAAGGAAAATACCTAAGTAAAGTCTACCCGGAGAACTGTTCCCTAGCACACTTTTGGTTACCCGTTTTGCTCGAAGAAGATAAAAGCTCCAAAGCTTACCCGAATACACGTTTTACACTTAGTACATTTTGTAATATGTTTTCTGAATATGTATTAATGATTATAGTTTCTAGAAGGAACAACGGCTGTCAGTTGGCAGACCTATAAATAAATGATCTAGGGCACGCCACAAAAGGCAACACACACGACAGATCCGAGAGAGACACTTGAATATTGATTGACAACGATTTGGCGGTTGACATATTCGTACGGATATTCTGCCTAGAATCAAATCATTCTTTTCTTAGTACCCTAATGATTTCTATTTTGTAATCGACCTTTCTATTAATGGAAATTATTTGAGTATAAGTGTGTGTGTGTCTTTATTGTGTCCTTTTACCAACAATTAGTGTGTCATTGATTCCGCCTATAATACACTATTATTCATCTCCAGTCTAGCCCCGTTGTTAACCTTCTTGTCAACACTATTTGTGTGGGTTACGATATAGATAGACTGAAAGATCAAATAGGACCGACAAGTAGTATCAGTGCCGTGTTCGACTACCTTGGTGAAAAATAAGTTGCTGATTATTGACTGAATATGTTTGATTTGAGGGCGAAGGGTGACGTCAGCTGAGAAATGTTCCATTGGAGAGTGACCTCAGCAGCTCTGCTCTTCTTTGCTCAGATCTACCTTGTTTTACGGTTTAAAAGTTTCATTTTCCTTAGATCTTGTATATTTTTACTCTTAATCTTGCTTTATTCGTTCCAGATTCATCAGATCTTAGTATTATACCTCAGATCTGATAATTTTTTGAAAAGTTTAAATTAAGTTTTCAAGTCTAAATTTCTTTTAAGCCCTTGTGTTCACTATAAAATATTTTACAAAATTTCTGGATTCGAAGAGCAGGAAGTCTCAACTAACAAGATTCCTAGGCTGTATGGACAAGAAAACTATGTAAAGTGGAAAGTTCTCTTTGAAGCTACGGCTTGCTACAATGATATAGACATGTGGAATTCCATCAAGATTGGACCATATGTACCTGATACAGGAGCAAATGCAAACCAAGGTGTTGGAGAAAGAATGAGGAAAGTGGATGATTGAGCTCTTTCCATGAAAAATTGGTTCTATCTTGGGAAATTTTGAAAAAGGTTGCACATCATACCACTGCCAAGGCCATGTATGATGCAATTCTTGAAATGTTTGAAGGCAACTCAGAGTTGAAGAAATTCAAAAGGGTAAGGCTCAAGAAACAGCTTGAAAGATTCAAATACAAAGAAGGTGAAAGATTGAAGTCTATACTTGAAAGGTATCAGGTCATAGTGAATGAACTCAGAACTACAGACTATGTGATGACTGATTCTAATTTGAACACAAAATTGTTGTCATCTTTGCCGATGGAATGGTACACAGCAAGCAAGTTCATCATTAAGAAACTAAATTATGTAGAACTCAAGCTTGATGATGTGATCTGTTTTCTCCAAGTTGCTGAAATTGAAATGATTGAGAATGAAATGATAAAGGAAGAAAGACCATGTTTCCAAGTGTCAAATGCTCTCATTGCTCCTATGGGTAACTTAACCACCAAAAACCAACGACAAATACCTATAATTGAAGAACCTACTGAACTTGGTGGTGATGTACCAAAAGCATTTGTTGATGATAATGATTCAACCTCCATGGCAAGTGGACTCTTACCTTATGCTGGTGGAAATGATGGTCAATAAAGTGAAACTCAAGCACTGTTTTCTATGTTCACAGATTCCTACAATGCATTTGTAGCCAAAAACATGATCCACACAAGTGTAATTCAAGATGATTTAGAATAGATTGATGATGATGATCTTGAAGACATGGAATTAAAGTGGTAAGCTGCAATGCTGGCTCTTAGAAGAAAAAGATTGTTTAATAGGACTGGTAGATCTCTTCTATCAGGGCATAATGAAAGAATTGGGTTCGACAAGTCAAAGGCTATTTGCTATAATTGTCAACAACCTGGACATTTCGCCAGAGAATGCAATCAACCAAGAAACATCCAAGGGAATCAGTATCAAAACCAACAACCAAGAAATCAAAACCAGTATCAGCAAAACCAGCCAAGAAACAACAACTACAACAATTTCAACAACAACAACCCCAACTTTAACAACAACTACCAGCAACAACAAATGAACAATCAGCAAGTTGTACCTCAGAACCAAAATTACCAGAGAAACAACAACCAAAACCCTTCAAATGCTCCTAACAGAAACAACCAAAACCAGCCTAGAAACCAAAGAAATGTAGCACTTGCTGCTCAACAAGAAGGTAGTTTTGATTGGAGTGATCGTGCTGAAGACATAACCAAGGCCAATGTTGCATTCATGGCATTAGTTGAATATGAAGCTGGATCTTCTTCTTCTTAGGTACATTCAAACTCCACACTTGAATTACTTGAAATAATTGATGCATTAAATGTGAAAGTAGGAAAGTTGGAGAGTGAATGCTTTAGAAAACAGAGCATGATAAATGTGTATCAAGCAATTGATATAACTTATGAAGAAAAGATCAAAATACTTAAAGAAGATTGTATGAACAATTACAGGACTCAGTCAAGGTATGTGACTGAAATTGAAGGACTAAAGAAAATGGTAGTTGAAGAAAAGGTGTAAAATACGACACTACAAGTTGAAAATGGGTTTCTGAAGAATCTAGTATCTACTGGAAACATATGGGGTATTCTGAATAAGATTAAAGAAGAAGACAAATACAAAGTTGTTCCTTCACCCTTTAACAACAACTATTCTCTTAAAGTTGATAAGGAGAAAAAGGAGGCGTATCTGAATCAGTTCAGAGATGTGTTCAAAGACAAAGAAGACTTCATTGAGCTTTATGACAAAGTTACTGTTGATGAACATGGGGAGTTTGTTTTGAAAGAAGATGAGAAAGATGAAAAGTCAATTGGTGTGAAAGTTTATGAAGATGACTTCAATGAAGATGATTTGAACAAGGATGATTTAAGTGACTCTAGTGATCAAGTTTCTAATAAATAAATCCAAGTTGCAGAAAGAAACAGAAGGAAAAAGAAACCTGACTCTATTGACAAACTCCCTGATCTGCCTAAGTTGACTCCAAAGATGATCAAAAATCATGACTGAATGAGAAGAGAATATGTGTCTTTTGACATAGGTGATAGGTCAAAGATGAGCTACAATGTTGTTAGACCACCAAAGAAAGAAATGTTCAAGAAGAAAAGAATTAATGATGTCAAAAACGCTGAAGAAACAAGTAAAAATGTTCCATTCATTCTAGTATATCCTGTATTCTCCAATCAAGAACTAATTGACATTGAGGAAGTAGAGACTGTTGAAGAATATGAAAGAAGACAGTCAAGACATATGGGAAACTTGGATGAAGAGCCTATGAACTTAAAGAAAATAATCTTTGTGAAAAGCAAGATTGAATGAAAACACATCAAAATTGAAGAGTTTGTGCCTTTCTCAATTGATTTTGATGGCCTCAAAACTCAGAAAACACTTGGGATTGAACCACCTAAGCCAAGTGAGAGATTTAAAAAAGGGAAATGCTCATGACAGTTTCAAAGGAAATGTGTGGTGTAAAAACTGTGATGAATATGGTCACCATACTGATTCTTGTCATGAGAGGTTCACTTTCAAGCCCTTTCACGTTCCCAATGAAACAAAATTTGGTCAAGACTTTGGATTATACAAACAGAAATATGATGAACATTTGGGTAAAGGAAAGGTGTGTGAAAAGGAGAAAGTGAACAATGTTGAGAAAAAAGGTTGTTAACAGTGTGAAGAAAGATGGGAAGGCTGAAGAGAAGCCAAAGAAGAATGTGATTTATCAAATCAAAAGAAACAACCCTCCTATCAAAACTGATGAAGTTGTGAAAAGAAACACACAGCCATTGAGAATTGTTCCTAATCAAGACTCAAGATCAGTTAAATATGATGATTCTCAAAATCACCAAACAATGGAAACAAAGGGAAAAAGGATGTTTTCTCAAGAAAGAAACCACAATAATTGAATGGTGATGAAAAGTTTCTAACGAAGAATGGGTTTGAACCTCATGGATTTCTTTGGAAACCAAGGGGTGAAGTTCAAGAGTCAAAGAAATTTGATGTGAGAGATTTTTCGAGTGAAAAGGATTATGTGGTGCAAGAATGCAAAAGCATAATTCCTTATGTGAAAACTCCAAGCCCAACTGATAGTGACTATGAAACGGATGAATCTGATGTGTGTGAAGTAGTTTATGAAGATCCTAAGCCTATTTCTCTCATATCCAATGCAACTATTGTTATTGAAAACTGATGACTTGTAAGTTGATTCAGCTTGCATTTCATCACCCAACTAATCAATCTCTTTGATTTGTGCAGGAACAGTCCACTCCACTGAATGAAGTATGGTACATAGATAGTGGGTGTTCCAGGCATATGACTTGTGAAAAAGGTCAATTGTTAATTATGTAGAGAAATTTGAGGGTCCAGTAGCTTTTGGAAGTGATGAGAATGGTGGAAAAATTGTTGGAAAAGGAATTCTAACCAATGGCACGGTGTCATTTGACAATGTGTTCTATGTAGAAGGATTACAATATAACCTCTTAAGCATATCTCAAATGTGTGATAAGGGTTATAAGGTTGGATTTGATGATTCACATTGTTTCATTCTCAAACCTGAATTTGTAATTCCTCCTGACATGATTTTTGATGATAGCTCCAAGGAATGGCATTCTATATGAACTGAATATGAAAGAAGCTGTTTCTAGAGGAGGTACATGTTTTGTTTCTAAAGCCACTGAAAATGAATCTAAAATGTGGCATAGAAAGATTTGTCATGTCAACTTAAAGAACATGAACAAACTTATGAAATGTGAGCATGTAATTGGTTTACCTACAAGAGAGTTCAAGCTGGATGACAATTGCATCTCATGTTAAAAGGGCAAGCAGCACAAGTCTTCACAAAAGACAAAACTCATTAACACAACTGATCAAGTGTTTGAGATGCTTCACATGGATCTTTTTGGTCATGTGAGTGTTCTAAGTATAGGCAAGAAGAGATACCGTCTTGTGATAATTAATGGTTTTTCAAGATATACTTGGGTTTATTTCCTAAGTACAAAACATGAGGCTGCTAAGTTAATTAAAGGTTGTGTGACTAGGATTGAGAATCAATTGGATGCTAGGGTGAAGGTCATGAGAAGTGACAATGGGACTGGGTTCAAAAATGGAGTAATGGAAGAGTTTTGCAATGCTAAAGGTATTCTTCAACAATTCTCTACTCCTAGAACTCCTGAACAAAATGGTGTTGCAGAGAGAAGGAAAAACACTCATAGAAGCTGTAAGAACCATGTTGGCAGATGCCTTTCTGCTTGTCACTTTTTTGGGCAGAGGAAATTAATACAGCCTGCTATGTTTAGAATAGAGTCTTCTTAACAAAAGTCAAGACAAGACTCCTTATGAGATTTTGTTTAAAAGAAAGCCCTACATCAAGTTTCTCAAGCCATTTGGATACAAATGTTCACTTTTGAACACCAACGATTATCTCAACAAGTTTCAAGCAAAATCCTTGGATTGCTTCTTTGTAGGTTACTCAACACACTCAAAAGCTTACAGTGTATATGTCAAAGATCATTTGAGTGTGATTGAATCATCTGATGTTATTTTCAATGAATATCAATTCAATACAGTTGATGGTGCAGCATGGCTGTTTGATCTTGAGAAGTTAATCAAGTCCTTCAAGATTTATCCTGAGGACTTTGATGAAACTTTGTATAAGACTAGTGTGGTAATAGAAAAATCTTCAAAGAAAATTGATTCGGACAAGCCGTGGTCCAAGGTTGCTGGAAAAACGCCTGAATACAAATTCATAAAGCATCCTTCAACTGATGAAAATGAACAAGCTCCAGATCAAGTTCAAGAACAAGATCAAGATCAAGCAAATCAAGACAATCAAGAGAACCAGGATGATCACGTTTTGAATGAAGTAGATCCTAACAACCAAGGTGATACTGAAGAAGCAAGAAGAAATGAAAGATTTGAAGGCTTGTTTCAATGATTGAATATTGAAAATAATGGCGCATCTACCTCACAACAGAGCAATGAAGAAGCACCAGAGTTTCATGATGCAACAACTGATTTAATCATTGATGAACCTGATCTCAATGACACAAATCTTGATACTACTATATCTACTGATGTGATTACTCAATCCTCTTATATTGAAAAGAATCATCCTCCTGAAAATATCATTCGAAACATCAATGAAAGAGTAACAAGAAGTGCTTCTGAATCTGCAAATAGTTGTTTGTACTCCTACTTTCTATCCTAAATAGAACCAAAGAACATTGTTCAAGCATTGAAAGACAACAGCTAGGTAGAAGCTATGCAAGAGGAGTTGGCTCAATTCAGAGATTTGCAAGTGTTGAAACTTGTAGACAAGCCAAAAAACATATATGCCATTGGAACCAAATGGGTTTTAAGGAATAAAAGAGATGAAAGAGGTATTGTGATTAATAACAAAGCAAGACTTGTTGCATTGGGATGCCTACAAGAATGGATTGACTTTGAGGAAGTCTTTGCACCAGTTGCAAGACTTGAAGCAATAAGAATTTTCTTGGCTTACGCTGCCTTAAAGAATATAAGGGTATTCCAACTAGATGTCAAATCTGCATTCTTGAATGGAAAAATAGAAGAGGAAGTGTATGTAACTCAACCACCAGGATTTAAGGACCCTGATTATCCTAACAAAGTGTATAAGTTAAACAAAGCTTTGTATGGACTTCATCAAGCTCCAAGAGCTTGGTATGACGAGTTACCCAATTATCTACTTGAAAATGGTTTCCAAAGGGGAGCTATTGACAAGACCCTCTTTTACAAGAAGAAGGAAAGAGATTTGCTCTTGTTGCAATTCTATGTTGAAGATATTATTTTTTGTTCAACCAATGAACTGATGTGTATGGAGTTTGAAGAGGTGATGAAATCCAAGTATAGTATGAGCTCTATGGGAGAAATGAACTTCTTTCTTGGATTGCAAGTTCAACAGAAAACTGATGAGATTTTCATATATCAGTCAGAGTATGTGCAGGACATATTAGACAAATTCAAGTGCAATGACCTTAAAACTGCATCAACTCCAATGGACACAAAAGAAAAAAATGATTGCATATGAAAAGGGAGAGCCAGTAGATGAACGTGAATATAGAGCAAAAATTGGATCTCTGATGTATCTGACTGCTTCAAGGCCAGATATCATGTTTGTTGTGTATGTTTGTGCTAGATTTCAATCAAGTCCTAAGGTTTCTCATATGAATGCTGTAAAGAGGATCTTTAGATACTTGAAGGGAAGACCTGATCTGGGAATTTGGTATCCAAATAACCAGTCAATTGATCTAGTTTCCTCTATAGCTAGTGACTATGATGGGTGAAATATGAGCAGAAAGTCTACCTCTGGAGGTTGTCAATTTTTGGGTGACAGATTGGTGTCCTGGCAGTGCAAGAAACAAACAATAGAGTCAATCTCAACTGTAGAAGCTGAGTATATTGTTGCATCTGCCTGCTGTTCAAAGTCCTCTGGATTCAGAATCAGATGCGGGATTATGGTATGAATTTCTTAAACACCCATATTTACATTGATAACACTGCTGCATCATTTATTGTTAAGAATCCTGTACAACATTCCAAGACCAAGCACATTGAAATCAGACATCATTTTATTAGGGATTGTAGTGAAAAAGGTCTAATTGAAGTTAAAAGAGCTGACACAAGTGATAATTTGGCGGACTTGTTCACAAAACCAGTTGATAGAACCAGGTTCAACTTTCTTTTGAAAGCCCTGGGAATGATGTGTGCCTGTTGTGAAACTGACTATCATTTCAAAGTCTTGTTGAATGTTTGTTTGATATGTGCTCTATGTGATAATTAACTATCTTGATAAAGAGTCTTGTAGAGTGTATATGTTTGAATATGTTATTATTTGGTGATCACTGATGTGTGATTAATTGATTATCTGTATAACTTAGGTATATTTGTTGCTTAGGTTGATGATCAGTGATAATGTGTTATGTCAGTATAATTGTTCTAAATGCTTATTCTGCATGTGTACTTACCTGATATCTTGATGATGTTTTAAATATGGTTAATCTGATTTGTTGATGTTATTAGGATATGCTAGACTTTGTATTTTGTTTTGTCTGCTTTTTTTAATGATGTCATTTAAGATTGTGATTTGAATATGTTACTTTCTGTTATAGTCAAAATATGTTTTTTTGTCAAAATTGCATACTCAAATGAATTTTTCAAATGAACTTTGCTTAAAACATTTTTGATAAAAACAGAGCAAGTTGATTAATGGTGCAGAGATATGATAAGATTATTCAGTTCAAGCTTTGTAGAAGCTTAAAAGGAAAGGTTTTCAATGAAAATTTATTCAACCTTTTGGGAAATGATAGTACATTGACTATTTGGCCAATCATATGGATTTAATAGGCAAAAAAGACACTTAGTGCAGTCATTTACACGTATGGTTGCTTTCCCATGATGTGTAAAATCTAAGGTGATATAAACATAAAGAAACTACTAAGCTTAATGTGGAGTTACATTGGTGTCTATGCATGTTATAATATACATCTTTTCGAATGATGGGCATAAAAGTGAATATCCAGTCATATACGAGCCCGTTGGTATTTGATCACCTAAAATGAAATATCTTATTTGAGAATGACAAAGAAGAAATGTGAACTACACTATTTTAAATATTTACTCAACCAAAGTTGATAAGTGTTCACAAATTTTTTTAAAGAAAAATGCAAACATGATGGTTAATTCTAGAACTACAGGGGTGGAGGCAATCATATAAGTCCTTTAAACATCTGAATGAAAGGCCTGTAAGTCCAACTTGTGTGGCCTGTAAGTCCAACGTTCAACCTCACATATGTCTGTAAATTTGAAAAGAAAAATCTAAATCTTTAAACTGTTCTGTCATTAAAAATGTTGACCATATATTCGGGGGTCGAAGTTAATTCGGGGTGATCTGGAGAAAGCCAAATAAGCCTTGAGAATAGATATGGAGCATAAGAAAGAAATATGTGTTATCCATTTAGTATTATGCATCTTAATTAAACCTCTATCATATCACCAAAGAAATGAAATCCAAACTAAGTCTAGACCTGCTGTTAACCTGTATAAACCATCATAATAATGATGAGAATGAAGTATTGAGAAGCAACTTAGTCAATATGATCCCATGTTGAGATCTTTACAGAATAGGAAAGATAACTGAAATTTGATCTCTTAATGCACTATTTGCTCTTAAACAATGAATTTTAATGATAAATATGTTTGATATTTGCTGAAGACAAAAAGAGTTGCATTTTACCTTAAAAAGGTTTGAATATGTAATTTCGAGTAAGGTTTGATGAATTTCAACCTTATCTGGCATACTTAGATAAATTTGTCTAAGTTCATCCATTTCGAGCATGCTTTGATGTTTTACATTCTTTCGGGTAGACATAACTAATACTGGTTGAAGTTTAACTCTTTTGGGCAAGCTTGAAAATTGAATATGTGTGAATATGTTAATCTCGAGTAAGCTTAGGTGATTTCTGAATTTTCTAGCAAACTTAACTGATTTATAGGATTTTTAGGTCATTCTAAGAAACTTTATAGCTGTTTATGCTATTTCTAGCAAGCTTTGTTAAGTTCAAGTAATTCTAGCACACTTAGGTGTTTTCTAAAATATTTGACTTATTCTAGCAAGCTTTACATTTCTAAATGTTGAATATGAATTTCCTAGCAAGCTTTGATATTTTAAGCATTTCTAGCAAACTTTGTTGTTTTGTTTAACTGTTTGTGATATCCGGGCAAGCTTGATGATTATGTAAGTGTTTAAATGACTTATTCATGTTTACGAGTACACTTTGTGTTTAGAGCATACTTTTACATCTTAGGATAGACAAGGCTTCCCTAGAACACTTTGCACTTCTTAAACTATTTCGGGCACACCTTTGTGAGTGTAAATGAACTTGAATGAACATTTGTTAACTGTTTTACACTTACGGGTAAGGTTTGTGTTATTCAGAAGTTTGAGCAAGGTTGACAATAAGAAAAATGTCTTAGATATTCTTTTAGGATTCTTAATTGATTCCTAGCAAGGTTGTATATTTGATAATTAAAACTTGATTATTCGTCTTGTGATTTATTTCTCGAGCAATCTTGTATTTCGAGTAAGCTTCCTTCACTTTATTCACTTAGATTTATTTCTAAATATTTTATTATCTCTGAAATAAATATGGAACGAGCAAGCTTTGAAAAGTGAGATTCCGAGTAAGGTTTTAAATAATATGCTTTAATGAGCAAGGTTTTAAATGAAAACACATTTTCGGGCAAGGTTTTAGTTGAAAAGATATTTACTTGGATAATATTACTTTTTGACAGCTATTTATTCACTAAAAGACAAAAAAACATTTAAAACCCACTTTCAAAAGGTATAAGAGAGGGAGTTAGAGAAATTTTTAACATTTTCATCTCTCTCTCCTTCAACTTTTGCTCCCGTTTCGGAATCCCAACCGACTTAAGTCAGTTAACTCAATATCCTAACCCTAATTAATCAGCCCACACAATCCGACTCGGTAAGCATTATTTAAGTGTTTTCCAACAATGATTATGTGACTATGGGCATTTAATCTTCATCTTTACTAACTCTCTGTTTCTTGTGTAGGTTATTAATTTGTCAAAGCACAGGTTCAAAAGACAGTTCTTCGCTTTCTTCTTCAAACTATAACCTAAATCTATTCGATGTTATGAACTTTATAACTAATCTTTGCTTTGAATGTGTTTTTCTTTTTCTTTGCACATATATGGCAGATGATGAACCGGCATATCCTTTTGAGAACCAGCATAACATGTGTGCTCTGTTACAAGTGACTCCGAATAATGAGGAGGTGGCGTACATGATCAGATGGCTCCAAATATCTAATATTCGTTCCACCTTAACCGAGTGCCCTGTACTATATAGAAATCACCTTTTGGATTTCTGGCGCTCTGCTGAATTTATGGATGATCAAGATGGTAGGTGACTGGAGGCTACCGTGGCCACTCACGAGATCAGGGTTACTAAAAGACTAACTCGTACATGCCTACAGTTACATGATGATGACCGTAACCCAATAAACTTTTCCACCGATCATCTGTTGAAGATTTTTACACAAACAATTGGTTATCAAGGGAATGTCAAAGAAGGACAGTTCAAGAAAGGCATGTTCCCAAACCTATATAGGTTTTTAATTCACCACATTATTTAGGGTTTTGCCCCTAGAAAGGGATCATGGATTCTTATGAGTCGGGATTTGGCCAATGCAACAGTTGCTGTTGTATATGATCTTCCATTTAACTTCTCACGGATGATCTTTGAAGGGATGATAAGTACGTTGTGGAAGCCCAACAAAGAAAAGTTTCTAGCCTATCCCAGATTCCTCCAAATTATCTTTAACCATGTGTTACAAGATTTTCCCACGATGGGAACCACCATGTGCTCAAGAATCCTAATGTGTACAAGAGAGTTGCTACAAGCCATTTTCATCCACATGCTGAATTTAATATATTGCCATGGTTGGTTGATCAAGATGTTGAAATCATGCCAGTCCCTGAACTGACATCTGAGGAGGAGGAGGAGGAGGAAGAAAGTGAGGAAGAGGAGGATGAGTCTGATGACAGTCATGATGGGGATGATGGAAATGATGGAGATGCTGCTAATAATGTTAGAGTGATTGATGAAAATGTTGTTAATGATGTTGACATGGTTGATACTCAGGGGGAGTTACATAGCATACCGTTACCTACACCACCAGCCACACCATTACCCACACCACCAACCACACCATTAGCCACACCACCAGCAACACCACCTTACCTACTACCACAATATGAACCAATTATCCAATCCCCCGCCCTTGCCTTCCCATACCCAAAGCCCATCTGAAACCCAAAACCTATTTACTACCAACCTTTGACCCAAACCAACACCTTTATCCAAGATTCAAGCCATGATCTACATGAACCTTATATCCCACAACATGCCCCTTCTCACCTATTAAAGCTTCCAAACACACCACTCCAATCCCCGACCCATTCCCAAACACAAGAAACACCTTCCCATTCCCAAACCGATATACCTGATCCATTTATTGACATTCCAACACAAACTACTTCCACTAATGATTTTTTGCTCAGAAGAAATCTGAATCTTATCTGTGAAAACATTGATATGAAAGGGAGAAATGCAAAGGTGATGAAGGACAATGCTGAGTTGAAAGATCAATTGGCCCAAGCTTTACTGAAAATTCAAGCCCTGGAGGCTGAGGTTGAGAAGATCCCAGCTATACCAAAACTGGGGGAGAATATTCCAGTGGCTACTGTTGTTGATGAAGAAATGGTAGATGTTGAGGTGGATGTTAAGGCTGATGGATTGAATAATATTTTGAATATGTATGGTGATAGTGATATTGATGATAGTGAAGTAAGGATGGTTGTAGATGATGATTATGAGGGTGATAAATCTGCTGATGATGAACAAAATAATGATGTTGATAATCAAATTTCGAATACCTTGTATGGAGATTTTGATGATGATCTATTGATAAAAGAGAAGGAGATTGTGGCTGATGAAGAAGAATTAAAGAGATTAGATGATGAGATTGACAATTTTCCCACTCAATCTGAAGAATAATGGATCAGAAAAGAAAAGGGGAAAGCAATAGCTGAATCTGATGATGAGCCTGTTGATACACAGGATGTGAATGATGATGATGAAGATGATGGTGATGAAGATGATGAGGATGTACAGGCTGCCAAGAGTTATGCCAATATTGTGAATGAAACAATGGAGAAGGAATTTATTGCCCAAACAATGACTGCTGAAGAGTTGGCTGAGCAAGAAACATTGATTAAACAAGCTAGTATCACCAAAACTCCTGATAAAAATGATGATGTTGAGCAGGAGGTGATAGAAGTTCTGATAAAGATGAAACAAGTTGAAGAGGTGGATAACACTTTAGAATTTGTTTTGAGCAAGATCAGTCAACCTCAGATTGAAACTCAATCAAGTGACAAAGCTTCAACCACTACTGAACCTACAAATTATGATTCTATTAAGCAGATGGTGGTAGATGAAGCTGGAGAACCAATTGTTGTACAACTTGGCAAGAAATGGAATGAATATGCAAAGAAAATTGCTGAGGAAGATGAAAGAAAAGGAGAGGAACATGATCAAAAATTTGGATAGAAATATACAAGAAAGAGATGCAGATACGATGATCATGATCATAGTGATGATGAAACTGATAAGAAAAGGTCTAAGAAGGATGATGATCCTGAGTATGTTGTTGAAAGCCCTAAGGAAAACAAAAGCCCTATGATGGCTATTCCTACTCAGGCTGAACCTGATCTAAATGAACCAAGAATTGATGCACTTGATGATACAACTAAACAAGATGATGATACTAAAATTGATGAAAGTGCTGAAGAAGATAATGATTATGACAACAATGATGATGACAATGATGATGGTCAAGGTGATAAAATTGAAAAAGTTGATGTTGTCTCCCCTCAAATTGAATTGACCGATGAACAGAGAGAGAACATACAACAGAGTCTTGATGAAGCAATGAGAAATAATCCCCTGATTGTGAGTCTGATTAGACATGGATACAAATTAGAAAATTGGGCACCTTTATCTGATGAGGAGCTGCAAAAGTTAATTGATAAAGAGGACTATGAAATAAAGAAGAGCATTGAAAAGAAGAACAGAGAGTCCCTGAAGTATAGAGATTATTTGAGAAAGCATGGATTGAATGAAAAAGATTTGAGTAGAATGAGTTTCAATGATTTGGAAAGATATTACAACTTGACTAAAGAAACTATAGAGAGAAAAGAGAAGGAGAGATTGGCTTAGAAGTGAAACATACTAAACATATTAATGAATTGATGAAAATATTTGGTGGAGAGTGTAAGTATCTAATTGAGAGAAGAATAGCCCCGAAATTGGTTGACAGTCTAACAAAAGAAAAGTTTGAATCTCATTTTAGAAGATTATCCATGAAAGATCAACCAGAAACTTCAGCTAAAAGACCAAGACTTGTAACCTTGGCTAAGAAGAGAAAGATTGAAACTAAGAAGAATCGGGAAGATGAGCAGTTAGATTTATTAAACAGATTGATGGAGGCAAGGGGGAGACTAAGTGAACTTCAAGGTATGAGCAGATCAGAGAAACTAGCTCTATACTTGTCTGAAATTAAGAAGGATAATCTGGAAAGAGCTGAAGCCTCAAAATCTCTATCGCTGTACAAGTCAAACCAAGACCTGTTGAACACAGAGATCCATGGGAAGATGAGGAGATGATCAAGACCTTGAAAGGAATAATAAAGAATAAGGGTATGAATGAAAATACTTTTGATCTGTTGGGAAAAGCCCAATTGAAACAGTTGTTCTATGAAGAAAAATCCGAATGGGAGAAATTAGTAGAAGAACAAAGGAACCCTAGAAACTTTGTAGCTGGACCTGGTGGAGTAAGGTTTGTACCAACCAGTTAGCTTGGGGGTGATAAAGTGTTGAATATGATTGGTAGGCTATTAAGAGAAGGAGGTGAAAATCTTCTGGATCTGATGAATATGCCGGTGGAGATGGTGATCTCCATGTATATGAAGAAATTTGGATTGTTGAGGGCCACTAAACCCATGAAAGCTATTCCATCAAGGCCCTCAGCCTCAAGAGAACAGAGTTCTGGAACCAGAGTTGAACCACAAAGACAAGGGAGGCGACCAACTAATGTTGACCTAACCATAAAGCTCTTTTATGACTCTATGTCTCATACATTGAAAGTTGTGTTGCAAAGTAAACAATTGAAGGAGTTTATTTTCAAAGATGACTTTGCAGATTACAAGAGGGAACAACTAGAAAAGATTGCAAGTATGGAACTATATGACTATCATGATAGAAACATACTTGCTAGTAGGCAGCAAAATGAGTAGTCCAAGTTTTTGAGAAGTGAAGTAAGGACGGGATTCCCTTTGTTAAATCAGAAGAAGAAGTGGAGATTGTCAGAATATGAAAAGACCAAAAGAGGCAAGAGGATACGTGACATCAGATGTGCTGAATTTGGCTACATTAACAAAGTAAGAAACAGTAATCCTTTGGCCAACATGATGACTTGTATAAGTATGAGAAAAAGGATGATAAGGCCCAACCATGAAGTTCAGCAGAATGGTAGAATTGCAAGAATTGAGTATAATGAGATTGACGGTTTCTACATTCTTAGGAATTCAGCTGGTATGACATTGGGTACTATAAAAAATGATGAAGATCTGACTTTCCTTCATGATGAGGATCTGAAAGATATAATGAACTGGACACTTCCTGTCAGTCATCCTCATCAACTATTTATATTTAAGGAAAGGGCAGGAGCTATTGGAAGTGGAAAGAAGACAAGCAGCCTATAGCTCAAGAAGATGAAGACCATGTTTTAGCGTAGGGTTTGCTTTGTAATGTCCACTGGACAGAATTCTCACTTTGTAATATTTTGACATTGTTATGTAATTTGACTTTTGATTTGATGTTTATTTTGATCTAAGTGTATGTAACCATAGAGGTGTTTTGGTACAGCTGAGGGTGTTCCAATCTAGGGGGAGATTGTTGGGATGAGAAAATGGACTTAAGGAAGATTGGAATCTTCTCAACCTCCCTGAAAATGGCTAAGTACGGACATTGGGCACACTTGGACATTCGAGCAAGCTTTTACTTAAGCCTAGCAAGGTATTTTGCCTTCCGGGCAAAGTTATCTTTTTGAAGTCTCCCTAAGTGATAATCCGAGCAGGGTTCACTTCGTCTAGCAAAGGTGTTCTTCAGGTCAAGCATAGTTTGCTTACTAGCAAACTCTTAACTAAACCATGCTAATAAAGCCAACTATTTAGGAAGATCTAGCAAAGTTTTATAAATAAACAGTAGTCCGAGCATGCTTGAGGAAAATTATTCAAGAAACATTCAAAGAACTTTCTCTAGCAAGGTTCAACTCCTAGCAAGCTACAGTTCTTCTAGCACAAGTCAAACAGTGTTACCAGTACACTTTAGTTTGCTCAATAAGTTATTCATTAACAAAGAGTTGAAGGGATTCATTAAGAACAGTTTGCTCGTAGGATCATATCAAGCAAAGTTTGCTATGGTAAGGAAGATTGAAGTCTGCTAGGTGAGTATTTTCTAAAGAAAATACTCTATGTAAAGTTTACCCGGAGAACTGTTCCCTAGCACACTCTTGGTTACCAGGTTTGCTTGAAGAAGATAAAAGCTCCAAAGCTTGCCCGAAGACCTGTTTTACACTTAGTATATTTTGTAATATGTTATCTGAATATGTATTAATGATTAGGGTTTCTAGAAGGAATGACAACTGTCAGGTGGAAGGCCTATAAATAGAATGATCTAGGGCACGCCTCAAAAGGCAACATACACGCCATATCTGAGGGAGACACCTGAATATTGATTGATAACAATTTGACAGCTGATAGATTCGTACGGATATTCTGCCTAGAATCAAATCATTCCTTTCTTAGAACCCTAATGATTTCTATTTTGTAATCGACCTTTCAATTAATGGAAATCATTTGAGTATAAGTGTGTGTGTGTCTTTATTGTGTCCTTTTAGCGAAAAATAAGTGTGTCATTGATTCCGCCTTTAATACACTATTATTATTCTCCAATCTAGCCCTATTGTTAACCTTCTTGTCAACACTATTTGTGTGGGTTATGATATAGATAGACTGAGAGATCAAACGGGACCGACAGAGTTCGATAGGATAGATGACGACATTTCTAGGTCTACAGGTTCGTCAAAGTTCGAAAGGAATTTTGTTACACCAAGGGAAATATGTCGAAGACACGTTAACGAAATTCGATTTCCAAGATTCTAAGTATACGGGGACTCCCATGGCATAAATACCTTTTCTTTCATCTGATTCTGAACGGAAATCCGTAAATCAAACGTACTATCGATCAATGATCGGATCCCTGATGTATGTCACTGCTAGTCGCCCCGACATCATGTTTGTAGTGTGTTCTGGCTAATCCTAAACTTTCTCACTTAACTGCTGTTAAACGTATTTTTAGATATCTGAAAGGGAAACCAAAGCTAGGTCTTTGGTATCCCAAACACTCAGATTTTGATTTATATGCTTTTGCTGACAAAAATTATGGAGGTGATTGGCTCAATTCCTAGAAATTCAATTACCAACAAACGGTGTCCACATCAATTGTTGAGGCTAGTACGTTGCTGCTTCTGCCTGCTGCTCCAAGGTTATCTGATGCAACACCAACTGCTGGATTACGGTTTGGAATTTCTTGATACTACTATTTTTTTGTGATAATGATACCGCCATTTCCATTGTTAAAGATCTAGTTAAACATTCTAAAATCAAGCATATTGAAATAAAAATTCATTTCATTCGTGACTTTTTTGACCGTAAATCCATTCATCTTGAACAAATTCACACAGTAACAATGTAGCGGACCTTTTCACAAAACCGATCGGAACAACCATATTTAATGTGCTTGTAGGGTTCCTTAAAATGCTACGTTTTAATGATTGAGTTTGATAGGGTTTAAATTTGTACATAAAAGTATCTCGATTTGTTAAAATTTTTGCACAAATTTAGGGGGGGGATACAAAATGCAAAAAGAGTGTGTGCGCTCTCTATATATATAAGAAATTGTTTTTAAACAACGTGGCTTTTGGTTCTTTTTCTCATAGGGAAGTGATATGATTATTTAGTTACAAGCTTTATAGAAACTCTAAATGTTTTAAATGAAAATTTGATCCAGAATTTGGAAAATGATAGGTAAATTGATTTTGTGTGCCTAATATGTGAAGTTATTATGCTAAAAAGGCTTTTGAACAGACATTTATAAATATGATAGCTTTCCATGGTGCGTAAAAGTTTGAAGTGATATAAACTAAATCTCCTAAATTTACTGTAGAGAGTCATTTTGAAGATTTATGCATGTCTCTAGATAAATCTCTTCAAATGATAGGCAGAAAAGCAATTACCCAGTCATGCACAAGCCCGTTAGTGTCTTGATCACAAAATATATTTTGTTCCTTTTTTGTCGTTAAAAAAATATTTTTTGTGACAATAATATATAATTTTGAAATTAAATCTGTTTTCTAAAGCTTAAAGGGTCATACTAGAACTACAAGGGGGAAACCGAGTAAGTCCTAAACACACTGAATGAAAGGCTTATATGTTCGGACGACATGTAAGTACAACGTTCGACCTGAAAGCTTATTTTTTTGTTTTAATAGTATCTAAATACATGCTATCAACCAGTCCTCTATGTCATAATAATGCTGAATGAATCATTGTGAAAGCATCTTAGTCTATATGATTCTGTGTTGGGATCTTTTCTTAAAAGTTTGCTCATATGAAAAAGCTGAAATTTGATCCCATAATATGTTAGAACTACTGAAAGTCGGGTGGTAAAACTAGTTTTTATTTTCGTTTTATGTTTATTTTATTTTTAAATTTTTATTTTTTATTTTACGTTTCTAGTTTTACCTTATGTTCACTGTTGTCGAAACAAATGCACTAAGGAATTGTTTTATCAAACTTGTATCAACCCTTGGTTGTTTATTTGTGTTCTAGTCCCATGGGGCCTAGTCCAGATGACAATTAGGGTCCATCGGTTCTCGACCCAAATATTTTTTTTTTTGAAGTTTAAAAGGCACTTGAGAAATATTTTGTGATTATTATTCATCAAAACTCAACAGACAACCTAAACAAAATCTCTCATTTGAAGTCTAAGAGTTTACTTTTTAGAGATTATCTCCTCTTTTCTTTATCAACTGTTTCCCGCAAATCTTTAAAGGTAAATGAACATGATTTCGGATCTGTTCTCGGGTCGCTGTTAATCATCTCCGGGCATAAATGAGTATTTTGGTTAATTGGGATATTTGACTGTGATATTTAGTTGTGAAAGTTTATTGTGGTGTGTGATTGGTTTAGGTTATGGTTATGTTATGAGGTTTAAGGTGTTGCAGGTTGTTAATAATTGTGGATATGGAGTGTTTGGGAAGACAACACAGTTTTCAAGACAAATACAAGGGGTTTCTTTGCCCGAGATCCTCAGAGATATTGGGGTTCCTGGGATCTTTAGTCTGGTTGACCGAAAACGCACGGTCAACCAGAGAACCCTTGAGTTGATCGAGACCCATGGGTTCTCGGCTGTCAAGGCTTTTAATTCAACAGAAATCACGGTTCTCAGCCGAAAACAACCTATATTGACAAAAAAATCTTATTATTGACGGAAATCTCTGATTGTTGACCGAAAACGTTCATTTTGGACCGAAAACTCCTTCAGTAGATTAATATACTTTGTATTCGGACAAAAATTCAATAAGGGTATTACAGTTTCATTATGTTAAGCTTTGGTCCCTATAATATTATTTATGTTATCAGACTTAAAAAAAAAACAAATCTAAAAGATGAATGATCATGGACATTAGTTAATAAGTATCTAACTTGAATCGTTTGTTGCAGTAATGACTGATCAAGCACCTCTCCAGTCTGTTAACTCGCACAATATAGCTGGATTCCTGTTTGAT
>NW_027499915.1:0-23209 GCF_021521415.1 Bidens hawaiensis | reverse complement strand
AGCTGCGCTTCCTTCATCTTCGGTGTGGGAAGCTTCTTCTACCGAGGGTTGCCGGACAAGACGAGGCCTGCCACGACGTCCTGTGCGACCCCCAGTTCCCACAAATTCTCCAGCTCCAGCCATCCGTATTCTTAAAGGGACAACACAAACATCATCACGCAAGGAACTATTTAGTACAAGGATAGCAAGGCTAACAGGTAATAACAGTGGCCAGTTGTGACTAGCTGATCACGTTGCTTTCCGTGTCCTATACACTTCCCTTTATGAGTCTATTTGTGCTAGTTCTACTTAAGCAGTTAGTCAAATCAACAATCAATTATTCCTATCCCTTTTGTTCACATACCTTTTCATTCTCATTAACATATGTCATTTAATCATACACTTTACCTTTACTGATCTTGCTTGAGCGACACATGGCATTCTTGAACTGGCATCTTCTTTCCTTTCTTACTTAAATCCCATTTTCTGTTCGAGTCTAAGCATGTAGGATGCTTAAATCTCTCGAACTTATGCTCTGATACCAACTTGTAAGGCCCCGAACCCGGTAGCCCTACTTTAGCGTCGGATTTACTCATAAACACAGTTCTTCAAATCAGAGTTTATTAAAACTTTTCGCGGAATATAAAACATCAATCATTTGTTACAAAACGTTAAACCTTTTCTTTGATACCATAACACAAAACTTTATATTTAAAACATCTTTACTTCTTTCTTCAGATGCCAGCCGTTCAATCCATGCCGTGTGTCATCCTCATGCTAACTCTGTAATCAGCTCACCTGCGTGCATACTAAAAGTCAGCTACGCTGAGTGAGTTCTAGTTAATCGAACGCCATACAATACATACACATACATACATATCCGTAGATACATATCCATACTTCACTAGTTACCCTTCTGTTCTACATACATACTTGCTACCATACATACATACATACATATCTACAATCACTAACCTCAGTCTACCGAGAGTACGTTCATAGTTCACCGTCTATACCTGTACTCAAGGTCGTGAACACGTACAAGGTTCGCAGTCCTTACCTATGTTCACCATTTATGGTACGTACAAGGATCGCGGTCCTTCCCTATACCATAGTACATCCACAACACGTACAAGGTTCGCAGTCCTTCCCTATGTTGCAACCTAATTCATAGCACGTACGAGGTTCGCAGTCCTCCCCTATGCTACAAAATCAACACGTATAAGGTTCACAGTCCTTTCCTATGCTGAAATACATCCACAACACGTACAAGGTTCGCAGTCCTTCCCTATGTTGCAACCTAATTCATAGCACGTACGAGGTTCGCAGTCCTCCCCTATGCTACAAAATCAGCACGTATAAGGTTCACAGTCCTTTCCTATGCTGAAATACATCCACAACACGTACAAGGTTCGCAGTCCTTCCCTATGTTGCAACCTAATTCATAGCACGTACGAGGTTCGCAGTCCTCCCCTATGCTACAAAATCAGCACGTATAAGGTTCACAGTCCTTTCCTATGCTGAAATACATCCACAACACGTACAAGGTTCGCAGTCCTTCCCTATGTTGCAACCTAATTCATAGCACGTACGAGGTTCGCAGTCCTCCCCTATGCTACAAATACAGCACGTATAAGGTTCACAGTCCTTTCCTATGCTGACGCCTATCTACATTACGTATAAGGTTCGCAGTCCTTATCTACGTTTACATATATCATCTACTTCACGTATAAGGCTCGCAGTCCTTAACTACGCCATCACCAGCCGAGCCTATGTCCGACAGAAGCTAGAGGGATTTGCCATCCTAACTTACTATGTCGAACGTAGAACTCACATGCCATTCGTGTACCTATATACACATACTTACATTATAACATAAGAACACTCTAGGCATTCTTTACCTCATTCATTTAACAACCATACCCCTTGTCGTTACGTGCAATATCCGAAGATCGTTCACGCCCCGACAAGTATTCATTTGAAATATTCATACATCTTCGATATATAATATTCGTACCTTTATTTTTAACCTGACAGTACGCGCAATATCCGAAGATCGTTCGCGTACCGACAAACAATCATTCATATCTATCACACATATCACATATGACATACACTTATCACTTAGGATAAATGTATTAACAACACATCGAGTATGCACACAGCCCCGAAAACATAACAAGGAATGGGGCTAGAAACTCACCTGAATACCGTTACGCTCTCCGTTAATAGTTATTCCCCTCTTGAGCTGTGCACGGCTAACAACTCAGATCTATCAACAAATCTCGGGTCTCGGCTTCGAATCTAGATCGGTTAGAATGTGTGTGTTTTGAAGGTGTAAGGAGTGTGTGTTAGGGAGTTTGGTGAGAAATGAGATATTTTGGGATTTTGGGGGTATTTATATCCCTGAAATCCCATTCTCATTTAACCTATCTCAATTAACCCAAGTCCATAACCCACTTCCATTACCCGACACTAGCCCGACCCATACCAACTCCTATTCTTTTATTTATTTCCTGATAACCCGAGTAAACTTCCCATCTATTAATAAGTAATATAATTAATATTACCTTTGAAATTTCGGGATGTTACAATTTGGTACTTGGATAGTGGTTGTACCCGACACATGACAGGAGACGAATCCTTGCTATTTGACATTAAACCTTCGATGGCGGATACGTTTCTTTTGCTGGAGATATGGGTAGAAATATTTCAAAACAAGGAAAAGTGTCAAATGGAGTCCTGACATATGAAGATGTCAACTTGGTGGAACAACTAAACCACAACTTGCTTAGCATCTCTCATATTTGAACCGAAAGCTTGTCATAATAGAACGGGTCGATACTGATAACAACTATGCAGACCTGTTTACTAAAGCCTTTGATCGTGCCAGATTTTTGTTTCTCGTTGAGTCACTTGGCATGATCTCTTTTGTACAAAGTTAAGTTTTATTTTTTTTGTTTTATTTTTCTTTATTTTTATTTTAAAATTATTTTAATTTTATTTTGTTTTATTTTATTTTAATTTTATTTTTTTTCTTAAAAGTTTATTTTATCTAAGTTCTTTTTAATTTAGTTTCCTTTTTAATTTAGCTTAAATTTTCTTTTATTTTAAATTTTAAACTTTTATTTTCAGATTTATTTTTTTAAAAGTTTTAAAATTTGAAACTTTTGTTTTATTTTTATTTTGTTTTTAAATTTTCTTTTTAATTTTCATCTCATTTTATTTCAAATTTCTTTTATCTTTTTGTATATAAAATTTGTAAATATTTTTCAAATATGTCACAATTTTAAAGGGAGAAAATGAGTCTTAATTCACCAAAAAGATTTTACTTTTGTTAAGAAAATCAAAATTTTAGTCACTTGACTTCCAAAAATATTTATATATTCGTTATTTTATTCAAGAAAACCTCAAAAAGCCTTAAAGGTATAATCTCTCGTTTAGAGAGAGCTCCTGTTTAGAGGGAGTCGAATAATATTAAAGAAAATTTTGAGAAACCGATCCGACCTTTGGAAAATGATAGAAAATTGTCTTAGTTGATCCTAGCACATGAAAAGAGTAGATCAAAAGCCAACAAAATCATTGATTGATGTGTAGATAGGCTTAACAAATGAGTAAGTATCATAGTGACATAAACTTAAATATCTGCATATGCTAGTGGTTACACTCTTATGAAGCGGTTGCCGACTCCAAATAAGTCATATTAATGAAGGCAATAATCCTAATAGTCAGTCATACACGAGCCCGTTAGTGATTGGTCACAATGAAAAATTATTACTCGCTTTAGCTTCAAATAGAACATATAAAAAAATTATTGAAAAGGTAGAAAAACTACAAAATACTCAAAAAGTATTCAAAATCAACAACAAAAATGTTGATAATTTTATCAAACAAAAAGGGGTATACTAGAACCACGTAACGTGGGGCAAACAAGTAAGTCCTAAACACTTTATATGAAGGCATATGCCAAACAAGGCTAGTAAGTCCATGGTTCAACCTTTACATATTGTTTGAAAGAAAAGTTTGCAAAAATTCTACGAAACTCAAAATGTTTTGATCAATCATTAGGGGGTCTGAGTCAATTCGGGGTGATACTGATGAACACAAACTATGCCCGAGGTATGATGGAGTTTGTAACATGTCGGATCAACAGTGGACCACACAAGTATTGTGCCAAATTGTACCTTAACGTATCACGATGAAATCAAAATACTTGTTAAGTTTAAAGTGGACCAATATATCTACAATCGACTTTGGGTTCTTGGCATAATAATATCCAAATAGAAGTGTGATCTAGGATATTATAGAAAATGTGATTCCATGTTGTGATCTTTCTCGCAAAAATAATAAAGTCAATAGAAAATTATGTAAATATTATTGTTATATAATATTAAATTCATCTTTACTCTTATCTTTTTCTTTTTTCTTGTTTTATTTTATGTGTCAACTTCAAAATATTATGTATTATATATATATATATATTTGAAGTATTATAATATATGAAAATTCCAAAAAGATTTTAATTTTTATGAGTTCGTACATATTTTATTAATCTTTGTTTTATTCAAATCATGTGTTTTGTTGTCAAGGTCGTTTATGCAAAGTTCGTTGGAAACCTTGGACTTAAATAAATCATTTACAAGTTAAGGGACTGAAATTGATATTTTATGAAAAGTCAAGATAAAATAAAATTTTAGTGTTATTCTGCAAATACTTCAAACTAAGGGCATGTTTTGAAATAGAAAATTCTTCTTTGACCCTCGAGAGGATCTGTGAATGAATCTTATTCGCTCTAAGTTTTGTGCAGCAGTACATGGACAGGTAGATCAAGATCAAGTGTCCTGGGCTGCACAGACTGAAGTTGCCGATGCTGAAGCGCTTAAAAGAAAACGAGAACGTGACAGTTGGCGGTTGAACCCAAAAATGAATTGATCGAAGATCAGTCGAAGGATAAAGCAAAGAAACAAGTCGGCACAAGAAAGTCAACAAAAGAAAATTAAATGTCGAGCCTCCCGCATCTGATGTTTCTAAAATTTGTCGTTGCCGATTCTTCTCAGGAAATAAGATTGAAGTTCAAGTCTTCAAGATTGGAAAATAAAGAATTGTCAAGATCCAATCTCGTTCAAGCTCTTGGATCAAGACAACTACTAGATTTCTAGAAATAAAGACGAAGCAAAGAAATTGTTGAAGGTTTCCGGACATACACAATCCTAGAGGGAGATTGTAGGGCCAATATTCTATATTAGTTTTAGGATTGCGTATGTCTTTATATTTGCTTAGAGTCGGTGTATTACGTACCTTAGTACGTTTATTTTGTAAGGACAAAATGTAATTGTTGGAGAAATGGGGGTCCTATATAAAGGGTTACTTAACCCATTTCTCCACAACCTTTGTGAATACAACCCTTGCATTTTAATTTCTTCCAAGTAACACAAACTCTCTCAACCTCTCTAACCCTCCTCTCACTTTCAGCCTCCCTTACCCACACACACAAGATTCGAGATCTCGGTCCGACTAGTTGTTTCCGCCAACTAGTTGTGAGGTTGATCCAAGAACGACTAGTACTTAGTTTGTTTTGTTGTTTGATCCGGTTTCAGGACCTACAGTTTTCCTAATTTACAAATGAACAATACAAGGTATTTAAATATAAAATTAATTGCTAATTGTTAGTAATACAATTAAATGTGAAATAAATACAATAGCTAACTATGCGGGTCATGAGATTTATTGAGCATGATTGGTTCCATGATTACCTCGTTTCTATTATTGTTAGTACGCTCCTGCAAGATGGACGGTCGGATGAAGAATCCAATCTTGGATATTAGGTAATGGAAACATGCTCGTGGTAGGGTTTGGTTAGAGCATCAACTAGTTGATCATTGTAACATCCCAAAAATGTTCATGCCGTTTTTTTCAATGTTCAAAGTTAAGGGACCGTGTAGTCATTCTTTCAAACTAAAAGTAAAGGACCAATCTATAATTATGCAAAGCTTGAATGAGACAGACCGTCTCATTATTATTAGAAAGTTCGTATCATACCAAACCCATGCCCAAAGATACCATAATGTTATTATTCGACGCCTTACAAGTTTCAAAACAATTGATAACATTTTGTTATCTTCATTCTGTTGGAACTATCTACTTTATTCAGCTCCACTCAAAAATAAAATAAAATCTACTTTATGTAGCTCTTTAATTATATGTAACTTTAAAGGCATTTAGGCTCTCATGACTCAGCTCATCCTAATGTAAGGCCATGCATTATACGTTCATGGAATACACCCTGCTCCATCTTCTTCGTGTTCAACGCTTCCCACTCGTTGAGCTTTTTATCGGTTTAAACTTGATTGATACGTACAATGGTCGATTACTAATCAATGGTGTAGAAAATAGACAAGCAAATCATATAACTATTTATATTTATCTTATTGTATAATCAAGCAATAATCAATTGGACTTGATAGATTTGGACCAACTAAAACATGTTGAAATAATTAGTAGATTATAGACAATACTCAATAGAGATCTGACATTAGACATGATTACTCGAATGATTATTGACCCTCTGGAAACGTGATTATTGCTTGATTATACGTATAATCAAGCAATAATCATGGCCACGTGTTCTACTTTCTTTTCCCCGCTATTTGGTTTAAACATTTTTTAATTGGGTTATTATTTGACAAATGGGTTTAAAAATGCTTCGATTAATTGGCTTAAAATATAACCGAGTTGCAAATTATTATTGGGTTTTATATTTTATAAAATTTTGTTTCGAAATAACATTACTCACATATAAAGTATAAAAAACTATTTAAAAGTTTTGCCCCTCAAAAACCGTCTAGTGCGATCGCAGACCCGCCACTTGATATGGGGCGGGGTCGCCAACGTTGGTAACGTACAACTCTTAATGTGTAAGCTTTTACGTATCACAAAGCACCAACGAAACGCCTTTTCACAACAACTTTTCATTATATCTTCTAACTAGAGTTTTTAAGGGACCAACAATGACATAACACCAACACGCTAAACAATCCATTCACACAGTATGGTCTCATATAATTTACACAAATAATTATAAAAGTAAAAGCTTTTCTGACGCACAACTTTACATGCCCATACGGGCCGTATAAACTCTATATAAGTCGTATTATTTTATAAGCATATACAGTCATATGGGTTGTTTGATTCGTAGCGTGATGTCTTTCGCTTATTTGCAACGCTATACATGTCCTGTGGTGTATTCATGTTGTATGACTTAGGCAATAAGACTGTGCATAAGGGGGGCTGATGACACTGGTACCATATCGCATATTACCGAAACAGAACATGAGCAAATCTCTATATCAATATACCTTACCGATTGTAGTCGCTCGGTGCGGCCGTGCGGGTACGGTATGGATATATTGAAAATATTGGAAAATACTGAAAGCGAAGAGTATGAAAAAGATAAATCATTGAAAACAAATACAATTGTGTTCAATAGGTACGGGTATCCGGCCAAAAAAATCTCATCCCTAGCTAAATGTTTGTTTGATTATAAGATCGTGCGTAATGGACAACATCCCAAACGCCACCAACTCTCATCCAATTTTGGATGGTTTCTCTCATTGGACCACCATTTTCATCGTCTAACGTAATTTTCTCCACAACTTTGGTAGAGTTTTTGAAGCCAAAACGCCGGGAGGGTTGAGGGTGGGGGTGTTTCCGGCGTTTTAGACTAAAACTCTGTCTCACAACATCCCAGTATCCCACTACGTGTGGTCTAAATTTATAATGATCAATACCTGTCGTATGACCAACACAACCTACATTATATAAAGAAAAAGCGTGTGGTATCCATTCCACATGTGAGGTTGTGTCTCTATAAGTAACACCTTTTTTTAAAACCATCAACCACACTGAAATGTTGACAACTATAAAAAGAAACTTTAAACGAAAATAATTGATTTTAAAAAATAATTCATTACGATTTTTCTGTTAATGTAAAGAAAAAGACGGCAACGTTACGTCGAAAAATCTGTACGACTGCGACAGGTTTGCAAGAAGATTCTTCGCATAAAGAGTACGCATAACTGCTGAATAATTGAAAATAATTGATTTTAAAAAAAGTCATTACCATTATCGACTTCAACCACATGATGTAGGGACGAGCAAATTCGGCACTGGTACCAATTGGCACCGGTACCGAAATCGGTAACAAAGTTTTGAGTTTCGGGATCGGTACGGTACTGGTACCAGTATTTCCTGAATTTTTATCTTCAATACAGGTACCGTCCCGGTACGGCACCGAACTCATCCATAACATGATGCTCCTTTATGTTACTTTTCCTATTTACAGATTCCAAAAGGGTCATTATATTCAAACACCACCCCAATGGCGTGTTAAGAACTCTAAAACCCCAAAATAAACATGTGTACTCAAAATTTTAAAATAGCTTTAACTTAATAGTCGACCTAGTGGTACTGTTACCGCTCTAAGGCTAAGGAGTATACACTCCTTTACATCATTCCCCTCACTCGTCAACGTCAGCTTTCCTCCATCATTCAGTCTCACCCTTAAACCAGGGAAATACACCCTTCTCCTCATACTCCACTTTTGATTTTTTTTTATTTAATACAAAGAGAGGAAGAGAGTGAGTGACGAGAGTGACCGTGGTCACCATCCTCATGTCACACGTGGCCAAAAAGGGAAGGGCGGTGTTCTAGAGGTGTCACGCGTGTGAGCTCTTCCACATAGGACGCCATGTGGACGACTCCTTTACCAACTCACCTCACGCGTGAGGAAAAATGGGGTATACTCTAGCCTTAATGAGTTGGTGGGATCAAATCTTTGCAAGTCTAAAGTTAAAGGTTTTTATATAAAAAAACTATTAAAAAGTAAACTTTTAGAATTCCAAATATAAACATCGAGAGCCGACCCAACAGTTTTGGAGACCTAAAACGAAAGAAACAAAATTCTGGGGCCTCATTTTAAATCCCCCCCCCCCTCCCCCTCCTTATTTTTAACCACCTAATTCGTACCTTTGATTTCAATTTAACATGAGTATATGTTTGTTTGGGTTATGTTCATCTCTAGCGAGCTACATGTGAATGATAGGTAAGAATGTGATGAGTGGTACATGGGAACGAAATAACGTACTTTAGTTAGTTCCGGTGAAATTCATATTACTTTATACCCAAATGCATGCATGATGTTTGATTAAAAAGCAATGATGATTTTGTATAGAAACTAATAACTATATTTCATCAAATCTAGTACAAAATTCATTAACAATAACCATTATACGGAGGCATATTTACAAGGGTGGCTTGTGAGACAGTGAAAACAAGTTATGGCTTTAGGACCACAGTTAATTAAGTGTCTCCAAGTAAAAAAAACATCATATATAGATATATTATAATGGGTAAAGTAAACTCAAAAATGTATTGGCGTGGTGGTAGTGTTGGGTGTTACTAAAGTATAAGTTATGAGTTCGAAACTTGTAATAAGTATTTTTTTCTTAACAATCGTAATGAAAATGTCACAAAATCTTGTTTTAATTTAGGCCTCCACATTCATTGAGCAGGTAATAAAACAACTTGAATATAGACAAGAAGGAAAAGACAAGTGAACCATGACTCGAAACCTGACCAAAACCTATAGAGGAATTTAACCACTCCAACAAAACTTCAGTTTATAATATTGTGGCATAATTTTGTATATATACGAAAACTAACTCATAAAATTAAGAGGCCATAATATTTTGGAGGTCTAAAGCCCTAGCCTTACTTCTAAAAACTAATGTGCCAACCCTGGAAACATCTACTATTAGAATAGAAAACAAATCTACATGGGTTGTTTGTCTATCAACACGCCAAGTGGACTCAGCTTGACTTGTCTGTCTTGAAGCGAAAAAACGTCATTGGAAGAGTTACTTTTGTGCGTGAACTAATGCTTCGGCAGATCAGCCATCGTATGGGCCAATGTTCAGTCGAAACATTAATGCCACTTGGCCGGGTTTATGAAAAAAAAAACGAAAACAAAAACTCTTCAAATGGCGTTTTTGTTTAAAGTGATAATGTACACAGCTCGTGCACATTTGGAATGCGGATTAGGGGATGCCACGTGAATGCGTTTCTGTTTATATTAATATATATTTTTATATTTTATAAATTTGATAAGTCAAACTGAGAATTTCCTATATAAATCCTTCACACATTACAAGTCTTAGCCACTGCCATTTTGTATACTGCATGCAAAGATAAGCAAGAGATGGACCTGATTATCCATGCATAGGTATCTTAATGCATCTGTATCCTTCACATCTATACGCCATAATGCATTTGTATTCTTCTATAAATTTGGTCCGATCAATCATGTTTTGGTACAGAATTCGACACACCTCTTTAACGAATTTCCGCTAGTGATCAGTACGTAGTGGTGGAGATCAGCAGATTGAAGCAATTCTTGATCGGAAATTTGTTCATGGATTCACTGAAGATTTTACTTGGTATATTTCGTCTCACTTTTATAGCTTCGTTCCTTTTATTGTCTGTAATTCCTGCAACTAGAAACACAAAACAAGGTAACTTGTTTAAATCAATCTCAAACTGAAACTACAATTCTAACATGTTCCGAATCCAAACATGTACTCCCTCCGTCCCTCTACAAGTGTCATGGTTTGAAAAACACAAAATTTAAGAAAGTTTGAATGATTGCACTTTTTTCTTAACAAATTACTATAATGCCCTTGACTTATATAAAAAGACAAATTTTAAGAAATTTGGAATGATGCATTTTTAAGGGTAAATTTGGAAATTAATTAATAAAGTTTGAAAGTGGACATTTGTAATGGGACAAACTAAAAATGTAATGTGGACACTTTCAAAGGGACGGGGGAAGTAATTACTAATTCATATTGGAAGTTAATCCTAAAACAGGTCATCAAGTAAGTTAATGGGTCTGTTTTGAAGAAAAGTGAAAATTGAAGGCTAAATCGTAAGAGTTTTGAAGATATGTTTAATTTGGTATGTTTATTTAGTATAATAAAAATATTAGACACCATTACGTAGATAGTCACTGTTTCCCTAAGTAACAAGATTAGGTAATAAGGTTTAAAAGTCACATATATGGGTATTAAAGTTTTAATTTTGTATCAGTGTTAGGTACTAACTTTTAGCTTTCGTAAATGTTAATAGAAATGATGGGTATGTGCAAAAAAGTTGAGGGCATTATTGTCATTACATCTTCTCACTCAAACTGCCATACTAGTCGGAATATGAAATTGTCATCCTATATATATACGACAAATGTGTCGTGCAACTTAATTAAATGCATGCGAACGTATTATTATAAAGTAAGAATGGGTTTTATCGTGTCTGTCTTCTAAATATGATACTTTTTTATATCATATGTTGTATCAATTGCCAATAGCGTACTGGTACCATGACGAACATACCAGATACTGATCAAACAACATTGTATCATTATTGCTATTTTACAGTACCAATATTTTTTTGTATAGTTTTTGATAAATTTAAAACACATTTATTATGGGTTCACGCTTACGTCAGACAATACTTATTTGATGAAATCGTTAAAAGTAAACACTTTTTTTTATCATAAACAATACCAAGTGCTGGTACCACAACCTTTTTGGCTCGGAATAACTCACTAGTTTAGAGTAAATATTTAAATTATTGTTTTCTTATTTTTAAAATAAAAGCCAAATTAAATATATCTATAGTATTTCCTAAGGTATTTTCCTTTCAAAATGAAAACCCCAAATATATTGATAGAAAACAAACATATGCTTGACAATTGTTTTAACTTTTGAAGCTAAAACGTCATTGTTTTAACTCTCATGATATTCTTTTATTTCTGTTTTAAAATCTTATATCAAACACATATTAGAGTATGCACTTCCTTCCACCTATTGTATGGAATTATATGGCAATTTGAGTTTGGATTAGTATCACAATTTAAGTAAGAACGTGCAACGACAATAATGCCCTCAACTTTTTGCCCATGCCTGTCATTTTTGCTAACACTTAATGGAAGTTAAAGTTAGTACCTAATACTGCTACAAAGTTGAAACCATAGTACCCACACTTTTGACTTTTAAACTTAATACCCAATATTGGCTTAGCTTTAGTATAATTATATAGATGGCTATGATTTATGTAATTGGTATGTCAAGAATCTTAATAAACAGAAAGAACCGATCTTGATTGATAACAAATTTCGTGTTCGTGAGCCTGATTTCCAACAATTCATATTCAGGGCGGATCGCTATGGTTTGCGACAACGATCTTGAATTCACACAAGGAAATATTCTAGATATTTTCAACTTGGTGTTTGTCTCCCTATTCTACTTGGTACTACTTATAAGTTATGTTAGGATAAGCAACACCAGCTGGTCAAGAAAAAATGATTGGATATCCATTTCAGTTGCATCGTGTTGCTTTCTGATTTCGGTTTCATATCTTATTGCTGGTTTATGGGATGCCACTGCTAAAACCCCTAAACTGAATTGGTGGGTGTTCATTGTTAGACCACTAGTTTGGGTAACAGTGACGGTTTCATTACTCATAGAAAGATATACATCAGTCAAGATTCTAGCTACCATTTGGTGGATCTTCTGTTTCTTGTCACTTTCTTTTGTGAACATTGAGAATTTGGCAAAATCATTTACCATCATAGAATGGGCTGCTAGCTTCTTACTTCTCTTGTGTGCTTTAAGAAACTTTAAAAAATTTATCACTCAATACACACAAAGCCAGACGTTATCTGAACCCTTACTCGTTAACGAAACACCAAATCCAAATACAAGCCAACTAGAAGAACCAAGTTTTTTAAGCAAATTGACATTTTCTTGGGTGAACCCATTGCTTGCAGTAGGTTATAGAAGGCCATTAGTTCTAGAAGACATTCCATGTTTAGCACCCATAGACCAAGCATCGGTTGCTCATGTGAAGTTCACAAAAGCATGGGATTCACTTCAAGCAGAAAACAACTTAAACGATGCTAACATGGTTCCTATAGCATTAGCCAAAGTTTATTTTAAAGAGATGCTGTTATCAGGATTGTGCGCCTTTCTTAGGACTATATCATTTGTTGTTAGCCCTTTGTTACTTTACGTGTTTGTTAACTACACCAACCAAGAATTTAAAGATTTACATCAAGGACTATTGTTAGTAGGGTGTTTGATTGTAGTCAAGGTAGTAGAGTCATTGTCTTATAGACAATTCTTCTTTGAAGCAAGAAGAACTGGTATGAGAATGAGGTCGGCTCTAATGGTGAAAGTATATGAGAAACAACTTAAGCTTTCTAATTTAGGAAAGAAACGTCACTCTACCGGGGAAGTTGTGAATTACATAGCGATAGATGCTTACAGAATGGGTGATTTTCCTATGTGGTTTCATTTGGCATGGTCTTGGTCTATTCAACTATTTCTGCCAGTTGGTATCTTGTTTTCCATAGTAGGATTAGGTGTTCTTCCAGGTTTAGTCCCTTTAATCATATGCGGGCTTATTAATTTGCCATTTGCAAAAGCTGTGCAAAAAAGTCAGTTGGAACTCATGGTGGCTCAGGACAAGAGACTAAGATCCACTTCTGAGATTTTAAACAACATGAAGGTCATCAAGTTAGAATCTTGGGAAGAGAAATTCAAGAAAATAATTGAATCTTACAGAGAAACCGAAGTCCGTTGGTTAAGTGAATCTCAGTTCAAAAAGGCATATATGACAGTTTTGTATTGGATGTCACCAACAATTGTTTCTTCAGTTGTCTTTTTTGGATGCTTGTTATTGAATAGTGCTCCTTTAGATGCTGCCACTATTTTTACAATTTTAGCAACATTAAGAACTATGGCCGACCCTGTAAGGTCATTACCTGATGCACTTTCTGCATTAATCCAAGTCAAAGTGTCCTTTGATCGGATCAACTCTTTCTTGGTTGATGATGAGCTTAAAGATGTCACGGTGAAAAGAAACCAAGAACCGGAAACTGCGCGTGCTTGTATCAAAATACAGGATGGGAGTTTTAGTTGGGATCCAGAATCATCCATTCCAACTCTTAGGAATATAAATCTTGAAGTAAAATGCGGGCAGAAAGTTGCGGTTTGCGGTCCAGTTGGTGCTGGAAAGTCATCTTTGTTATATTCTATTCTTGGAGAAATATCCAAAATTTCTGGAATAGTGAGTGCACATATTCAATGATTGTATTTGATAGTTTATATTGAATTAATTGTTATCTTGATTTTGTTTTCAGGTGGGTGTTTTTGGATCAATTGCTTATGTTAGCCAAACATCTTGGATTCAAAGTGGGACAATTCAAGATAACATATTATATGGGAAGCCAATGGACAGAAGTAAATATGAAAAGGCTATTAAGGCATGTGCTTTAGATAAAGATATTGAAGCTTTTAGTCATGGAGACTTAACAGAAATTGGTCAAAGAGGACTTAACTTGAGTGGGGGGCAAAAGCAAAGGATTCAACTTGCGCGTGCAGTATACAATGATGCTGATATTTATCTTCTTGATGACCCTTTTAGTGCCGTAGATGCACATACAGCCGCGACTCTCTTTAATGTAAGATTTCAATTTCTTGAAATATATAGTTGGATGCTCTGTTTTCAATTTTTGAAAATTTAAATTGTGTCTCTAAGACGTTATGTAGTTATACATACTAGGACTAGAACCAAGCCAGTTTAATTCAAATGCGGTGGTTACCCATGGAACAGATAAAAGTTACCCGATACCCTATCCTCGTGTTGTTTGTTTGGTTAAATTTAACTTTTTCTAGGTACACAAATCTCTTATGTTGTTCAGACTTCTATATATTTTACATTTGTTTTTTATAAAATGTATCAGAATATAGTATCTTATGGAGACCATATGATATCGTGTATGGATTGTGTGTAATAGGGTTATATACTTACATAAAGCTCTCTGTATAGAGTATAACCTTGGCTATATATGTATATATTACATAAAGCTCTCTGTATATATACCTTCTGTCTATGATAATCATATAACTAGCATAATAATAAAACATAAGTATTAGGTGAAACTATTATGTTATATAGTTTACACGGTTCGAGTTGGCTAACCATGGAGTGTCTTCACATGTAAACCGAACCTGAATCATAGCCGACCATTTTTCAATTTGTGGCTTTTGGATTTCTGATTTCTTTGAATATTCATGTGCTATTCCATATTCTAATCTTTAGATATTTAAATTGTGGATTTTGTTGTTTAGGATTGCGTTATGACCTGCCTTGAGGGAAAAACAATTATTCTTGTCACTCATCAAGTGGAGTTTCTCTCATCGGTTGACAATATTCTGGTAATAAGGTGTTTTTTGTTATGAACGTTGTAGCATGTTTTTGAATCATTTTTGGTGATCATGTTTTATTTATTTGTTTATTTTTTCAAGGTTATGCAAAATGGTCAAATTATACAATCAGGAAGCTATGAAAATGTCTTAATGAAAGGGACAACATTTGAACAACTTGTGAATGCTCATAAAGAGGCAATCACAGGTTTAAACCCTTCACCTCCAGAAAACAAAAGAAACATATATCAAAATTTGAAAGAAATTAATAATAATTACCATAATAAAGAAAAGAGTGAAGGGCAGTTAATGAAGGGCCCACCAGGAGTGCAGTTGACTGAAGAAGAAGAAAAGGAGGTTGGGAATGTTGGATGGAAACCTTTCTTAGATTATGTTGTCATCTCAAAAGGAATATGGTTTTTGTCTTTATGCATTTTAAGTCAAACTATTTTTATTGGTCTTCAAGCAGCAGCAAGTTACTGGCTAGCATATGGTATTCAAATCCCTAAAATCACCAACATCATGTTGATTTGTGTGTATACTTTGCTTTCAACAGTGAGCACAGTTTTTGTGTTTTTAATATCAGTCTTTGCTACACTTTTGGGATTAAAAGCCTCCAGGTCATTCTTCAATAAGTTCACTGATTCAGTTTTCAGTGCTCAGATGGTATTCTTTGACTCTACTCTAGTTGGGCGAATTCTCACCAGGGTAAGAATCCCTCTTACCATATCAAATTACCTAAGATGCAAAATTTTGAAGCATGTTACCTTGAATGCGTTTTTCGCCTAAGAGTAACATTCTATTAGACCAAATAAAACATCATGGTTTCAAAAGTTTTGTTTAAGGTTATAACCTAATTATATAAATGACCTGTAGAAGCGTGTGTCTATACGGTATATGAACTTCAACATTCACTTTCATGTACATTTGTTTTGAATGTTTTATGTGTAATAAGGTTACATATTTCTAAATTGCATGTGTTATGTGTTATGGGATGAGCAGATTAGGCAAGACTTGTTTGACTTACACCTCTCAGAGAACAACATCGGGGTATAGGAGTTTTTAGAGACACAGGATAAATGTCATGGATTTTTATGTAAATGTATAGATTTGTGGCTTTTTCTATCAGTGGATTCATTTGTTATGAGTGGTTTTCTTAGAGGTACCCTAGTGTCTCACACACGATTCAATAGTCTAGCTACTTGCATATAACTAGCTTGCAGGCGTCATGACATTACCAAATCAAAATAACATTTACCATGACATCGTTTTGACTTTTTACTGTCATATTACCTTGCATCGAAGTTTTAGAAAGTTCATTACCCTTCCATGACCCCGTTTTTGACTTGTTGCTGTGTCATATTACCTTGCTTCGAAGTTTTAGGACAGAGGTAAAGTTTGCTCTCATTTCACCATTTCTAGAACCTACTCTATGGGTGAAGTATTAGTGGGTACATTTATTTGTTTATTATTTTTCTCTAGCCTAGAGTTTTGTTAACTAAAATAGAAATTAGACCAAGGTGGTTAGATTTTTATGAAATTAACCCCAAAAAAGTTTGTTGAATCACATGTTTTGCACCTAATTTAATATTTCTTGCAGGCCTCATCTGATCTTAGTGCAATCGATTTTGACATGCCATTTTCTTACGCCTTTGTGATTGCTTCTGGTGTTGAATTACTTGCTACGTTTGTTATTATGGCCAATGTGACATGGCAAGTTCTCTTTGTAGCCATTTTCAGTATTGTGGCCACAAAATATGCTCAGGTAAATCCTGGTTATCCTTTTTATAGGTGGCAATATGGGGCAAGGTGGGTAACATGTCAAGTGGTTCGGGTTGTGATGGGTATTTTTAATCTGATAACAATTAGTTGGTCAAGGATGGTTAACCCACAAGCAATTTGCTTCCTTATATTCTACTTGTAAAATAAAGCATAGTGCTTATGATTTTAAAAGAAAATTATTACCGCAGTTAATTATCTAGATTTTTGTATAAAACATTTTAGAAGATTGTATGCATTAAGAATAAACTTAGGATGACTTTAAACTCGTATGACCCATCAATCCGTATGATCCTTTCTTCCTTAAAGCTAACTTTTGGTTTTGACACATTTGAGCGATCAAAGACAAAACAGAACCCAAACGATTTAGACTTGTTCTTTGTGTTCTTGCAATACACACACACACACACTACAAGATCACATAGTCTGATGTTTACTCTTTCAAAACAACAGAAATATCATAATTGCCCATTCAATTCTACAATAAAATACATATAGTTACTACCAACAAATCAACAATGAATGAAGAGAACATAATGCAGTAAGATGATTCTGAGCAATAATGTTGTTCTTCAAATTGCGTATTCAATGAAACAAATTGTTATAGCTAGCTGGCTTTATTTCCTTTACTGTGGAATGTATAAATATGATGCTTCTAAGATATTAATCCAAAGAATATACATGAAATTATTCCAAAGTTGAGGTATAAGTTATTATGAGAAGTATATCTTATTTTTTTGGACTGCAGGGATATTATCAACCAAACGCAAGGGAACTAATGAGAATCAATGGAACAACAAAAGCACCAGTGATGAATTATGCATCTGAAACATCACTTGGAGTAGCAACAATACGAGCATTTAAAATGCAAGATAGATTTTTTAAAGAATACCTCAAGTTGGTGGATACAGATGCAACTACTTTCTTATTCTCAAATGCAACATTGGAATGGTTGGTTATGAGAACCGAAGCATTTTCAAATGTCACTTTGTTCGCAGCTAGCATTCTTCTGGTTTTCGTTCCAAATGGTTTTGCCTCTTCAGGTTTGTTAGTCATGTCTTGAGGTGGATAACAGGTTGGTTGGATACCTGGGTAACGGGTTTTAAAGGATTTTTTTTATATGGTTTGAAACGAGTTGAGTTGACCGGAAAAAAAATTTTAGAACTGGTGAAAATATAACAGAAAAGACTCGCAAGATGCTAGACAATTTAAAACTTAGGATTCCAATATTCAAGTAAAGTTATGTTAGTTCTATTAGGAAGATCCTGATACGTGAAGGGAAAGTTAGCGGGCTCACAATTCAAGATACTAGTTAGTCTTACAATTTCCACACTTTCAACCCTAACCACGGTTGTATTCGAGAATTTAAATGTTTCGACCAAGCCTAAATAAAAAGGCCTGTAGGCCCCAACGAGTAAGGAAATAAAAATGACCGTCGGCCCAATACCTCAAATGGGTTATGGGTAAAAAAATTGGGCCCAATATCTAATAAGAGGCTTAAGATTTATACCTATTTTATAAAAAAATTAAAAATATATAAAAAAGGAAAATTTTATGCCCCCGAAAATTATGTGGCCCGACATGTCGCCTGGGTTGCCCAACCCACTAGCCGGCCCCGACCCTAGCATCATGTACATTGTATTTTTGGATGTGTTCATTTACGTTCGCTTATGTTTATCAATATTCGTTTGTTTATGTTTGTTCATCAGAGGCATTTAATACTTATAATGACTTTTCTAATCTTATGATAAAGATATAAGCAAAATTATTCATTATAAAAAAATATATGCATATGAGTGTTATGTGATTACTTTCTAGGTAAAACTGACATATGAATTAAATGTTAAAATATAATAACCAACACAAACTTGGTAGATGGACCGAACCATTGGCACCAACAATTCTCGATAAGCCTAATCAAATAAAACATTGATGTGTTCATTTTTATTCTAGTTCATTTGTGTTGGTGAATCGTTCACGAACACGTTTATTTTCTTAATGAACGAACACGAACAAGAAGTATCGTTTGTTTAGTTATTCGTTAACCATTCGCTTGTCCGATAAAAGCTTAACAGAAAAGCATGAACAAGGTCTTGTTCGATTCGTTTTGATTCATTTATAGCCCTCGATTTGACCTGTTAGAGATAGCATAAGAACCAACGTCTCCTTTATAAGTAAATTGGTAGAAATATTTCCACCTGACACTATATTAACTCCAAATTAATGTTTCATGTTTGTATAGGGATGGTTGGCCTTTCTCTTTCTTATGCATTATCTTTGACCACCTGCCAAGTGTTTTTTATAAGATGGTATTGCAGTTTAGTTAATTACTTGATCTCAGTTGAACGGGTTAAACAATTCATGTGCATTCCATCAGAGCCACCAGCCATTGTGGTGAATAATAGGCCACCATCATATTGGCCTTCCAAGGGAAAGATTCATTTCGAGGATCTAAAGGTAAATTCATTTTATATGCTACTATAAGCATGTAAATTCTTACAATAATTTTATATTTCTACTCGCTTATAAATGTAATTAAAAAAGATATGCTCTGTTGAGATGTTAACGTTTATGCATTTACGGGATTGTGATTTCAGTTAAGATATCGTCCAAACGCTCCCCTAGTTCTTAAAGGGATCACATGTACATTCAAAGAAGGGACTAGAGTAGGCATTGTCGGAAGAACATGAAGTGGGAAAACGACATTAATAACAGCTTTATTTCGTTTGGTAGAACCGGATAGTGGAAGAATTCTTATAGATGGATTGGACATTTGCTCTATTGGACTTAAAGATCTTAGAATAAATTTAAGTGTCATCCCACAAGAACCCACCCTTTTTAGGGGCAGTATTCGAACAAACTTGGACCCGCTTGGACTTCATACTGATGATGAGATATGGAAGGTAATCTAAATATCTACATAAAGTTGATATGGTTTTATATATGCATATAATACCAATTTACTTTTACTTTTGTACCATTATGATCATTGTTCTTTTTTTTTAACAATCGAGTCAATTGAAAACATGTTTATCATGATCATGTTTAGATCATTACATGAATACCCGAGATTACCCAAATGAGATAAAAAGAAGTTATAGCAAGCCAACATAATGACTCAAACAGGACAAAAAGGTATCGCTTAATGACTCAAGCGTACGAAAAAAGTAGGGGTATAATGAACTAAAAAGAATATTTTGAAAATGGTTTTTCCCCACTTGGGTCTTTGTAAAGTATAGAATGATAACCCAAACTGAACGAAAACTTTTACGAGACGTCCATATGTCAAACGGGACAAAGGTCTATTCATATTTTTATACCCAAAGCAAGCCCAGTGATTAAAACAGGACAAAATTAATTTTATCTATTATTTATTGATACCGAAGCATCTACAATGATTTACAATGGTACAGAAGTGAAAACACACTGGTAGTTATAAAAAAAATCTGGTCATTTGTCTATACAATCCTTATGCAATAACGTTGATAGTTCTTATGAAATAGCAGGCATTAGAGAAATGTCAGCTTAAAACTACCATTACAAGTCTTCCAAATTTGCTAGATTCTTTAGGTATTTTGCCCATTGGTTCCATAAATATAAATAACTATATAACTTGTCAGTCATATCCAAACACCATCTCTAGTAATATTATTCGAGTTACTTATTTGAATGTAAGTTTTAAACACGTATTAAAACACAACACCAGACTTTTAACCGTCATTTTTTTCTATAGTGGGTGATGAAGGAGAGAACTGGAGTGTTGGACAAAGACAGTTATTCTGTCTAGGAAGAGTATTACTTAGGAAAAACAAAATCCTAGTACTGGATGAAGCCACTGCATCCATTGATTCAACAACAGATGTTATTCTACAAAGAATCATAAGGGAAGAGTTCTCGAGTTGCACCGTCATAACTGTGGCACACAGAGTTCCAACCGTTATAGACAGTGGCAAGGTCATGGTCATGTCTTTTGGTATGCTACTGCTCCCACATGGTTGGAATTAATGTTTTCATGCATTCCACTAGGCAAAATGAAATAAGGCCAAAAATTTTCACTTCTCTTTGGGCTCCCAGAATCGTTGAGCCGCCTTTATATATTAGTTATTGATTTTGGCTAGCAGCAAAATATTTTTATTTGACCTGTTTAGCATAGTGTCATCTTTAGTTAAATTAGTTTATTTGTAGGGAATGTGATGGAGTATGATGATCCTTCAAAGCTTATAGAGACTGATTCATTCTTCTCCAAGCTTGTAGCCGAATACTGGTCCAGTTGTACAAGAAAGTGAAGGAACTCTACTCAGACTTTTGATGGCGTTCAGTAATACTAATTGAGCTTGAATCTATAATTAATTTCCTTGCAAGTATTTGTGATCTTTGATGATTGAGTATTTGTATTACATAGAATTTTCGTGCTCGAGTAGACTCCCTCGTTTACCACCTTCTAGTCTTTTAACTTCCTGCAGCTCAACTTCATCGCCTCATGATTCTTTTGTTTACTCTGCCAAAAAATTCATTTTAGTAAATATATAACTTGAGGAAGTACAATAATTGGTCAAATAAAATGCACAAGTAATATGACCTTGATAAACAAGATATCATGCTGTTATGTTAACTGAAAAAACACCAAGACATCTGAAAAAATGAGTAACAAGCTCACCGACATCCACCTACGTACACCTGAGGGCAACATCACGAACAGTTTTATCACGCTAGCAGCACTCTTGATACACTTCATAATGTTGGGTTCATCTGCATATCTACATGTTTATTTATTTAAGGCTGGTTAAAGACAAATACGGAAATTGATGACGGTTCATTCTCTATTCTTGTTTCGAATTAAACGTGCACAAATCTAACTATCTATATAATTGTCTACCAAAAAATCCTACGTGTCGCTCTCAGGTTGTTCCCCACATTCTCTAGAGCCACCAGATTGCTTGATTTTTAAATAGAGGTTTCTCATGCATTTAACCCGAATTCGTGGGTATGAGTCTCCCCAAACCCAGATAATATTTAAATGGGTTATAACATCTCATATATTTATGAAACTCTTTCATAATCAAGCAATAATTTTTGCGGGTCATGGGTCTCACCAAACCCAGATAACTCCTAAACGGGAACCTCTTAACCATCAAAGAACAATTTCCCCGAGTTATGGGTCTTACCAAACCCTAACAGCCCTCAAATGGTTATAAGATCTCATTTATTGGTAAACACTTTCATCATTAAACCCTAATTTAATCTATCTCTTTTACATGTTCTCTGTTGTTGTTCATCTCTATCGCCGGTTAACTTCCGATACTATCCACCATTGTCAACTACATCAACGTCCCATTTTTCATTAGATATATATATTTGTGTTCATGTTTGTTCATTTAAAAAAATCAGCATGCTCGTGTCCGTTTATGTTTGTTCGTTATAAAGCTAAAAAAACCTGCACGTCTCAATTGAGAAAACTCAAACGCTAAAAAATATAATAACAAACTAATATATATGTATTAAATTAAAACAAAACTACGTGAAAATATAAAATATATCATCATAAAATATCAAAACGATTAAACCAAAAACTTGAATAAACCCCCGTAACACGGGAGGATTACACTAGTATATAGATCTACCTATCTAATAAAACAGTGAGTTTTCAAACAACCTTTCTTTTATAATTAACCAGAAGCCTTCAACTTGCCACATGGCAATTTCTAAATTTATTTAAGAGAATTCTGCAATTTATCTACCTGGTATATGGTCCAATTCTACAGGTTTGACACTGAAAATGATTTTGCGAACTTTGGACCATTGTGATAATTGGGCGGGTCAATCTGACTCCTTCCGTTAAATATTTTCGTTTAAGTCCGTTTATTTGCAGGGTATTTTAGACTTTTTACAAATGTAATTTTGGCCAGTCACATATGTGCCCCTCTGTTGGTTATATTTTTTAAAAGCTTGAAAAAACCAGCTTGCTGGGAAAAATGACAGTCCGACCACTGGGTATTATCTTCTTCCTCCTTCCTCCATACTCTTCCCCCTTCTCCACCATCCTTCCTCCCTCTTTCCTTCCTTCGTTTCTTACCCAACTCCATCTCCACAATTTCCCCACTCTTTTTATATATACACGACACCCACCCATC
>NW_027499914.1:0-91662 GCF_021521415.1 Bidens hawaiensis | reverse complement strand
CGTTGTTACTTGTTAATTTCAAATAAATAGGAACTAGGTGAGAACACAAAGGATTGTCAATAAAGGTGACAGAAGAGTGTAAGGATGATGTTATGATTTTTCAAACGTATGTGCAATATCTTATAAATGTTGCCTCTATTTTCCGGACTTTGTTGTGCGTTCTAACTAGCAGTCAACCGACCAATTATCGAGATGGCCCGCATTATTCATTTTTCAAAGTCGGGTTTGTTTCTCTCGTCTATGTTGTTTTAACATTTCGATTCACATACCGTCACTAGAAAAGATACCCGTGGTCGTCGATTGTTGATTATCAAGTGATTATGTATGTATATTAGAACCCAAGATTAAAAACAAAGTGTCAGTTTTGGTATTAGACTATATGAAAGTTGTAATGCCCAAATTTCATTACTATTTAAATTTTAACTAGTTTTAAGAACCTGCTGCATTGCGGCAAGTTTGTTAATCTTAATAGACATGTTCATTAGGTCACTGTTACCACCAAATCAGTATGACATCATTGCCTTACTGCCACCACAATGTAACTGTCGTTTCTCTATTCTCTTATCCTCTACTAAACCACCACCGTCGCCAAATACTACTTAGTCTCAGCGTTCAAACATCGTCGCTCATTGATATAGCAACCAAAAGTTACAATTATTTAATATGTATACAATAAAGTAATAATATGTACATTGTCACAATTTTAAAACCCATGTATTGTAACAACTCGAGTTTTCAACTTGTAATTTATATCCGTAACCTAACCCGTTTTTATATTCGGCAAAATTTTACCCGTAAAAATATTGCGTTTATCGAGTAAATTTTGTTATACTTAATTATTTATTATATTAATTATTTTATATAAATTAACTTTCAATATATTCAACTTTAAACCCTAAACTAAACTATTATCCAAGTTTGTTTCCATCCCCATTCTCCAAGGACCTTTATGCAAAATCTGTATTATATTATTATCTTAACCCTTTTACCCTTTAACCAAACCCGAGATCCGGATCCAAAACCCCAAACGATGACCCAGTTATGCCTTGCACCTTAATCCTCGTCGTAATTTTGGAATGAGATCAATGATAATATTCTTCTTGCCATAATCGACCCTGACGACTCTGTTAATTAGGAAACGAGATAAAATATGATACATATTTTCTATTTTACTTGGCCGCCTATACCCGTTTCTGAATATATAGTATAACGAGCATAATATTTCAATTGGTCTGGTTTGCATCTTCCTAATGGCCTCGCCATAACAAGCCCTATAATCAATTACATTACGCTATCTTGTTCGTATCAGTTTGATCGCGTGTTTGCGCCGGCTGTGTTCGTCAAATTGAACATCGATTCATCACTAAATTAGGTAAGAAATACATGTAACATATTCGTTTTCGATCCAATCGCAATAACCTTAACACTAATTTAACAAACAATAAACGGATTGATCAATTTTAGGTTTAGAGTTCATATTCAATTTGGGGGAGATTGGGCTTACTGTATTTTTCATATTGTTTGTGATTGGTTACAACCAACCAAACACCCCAGCGCAGCTGGTGTAATGGTGTGGGTTATTCTTAGTGTCGCCTGGGGGACGCAGGTTCGAACCCCAACCAGCCCATTTTGTATTCTAATTGTTAATGGTTTATAAATCAATACTAATTATTAAATAAACGCTATTTTATAATTAAGTTATGTCTTTTGTCAAATCTCCTTAAAAGCTCGTTTACGTACATGTACATATATATATATATACATATATATATATATATATATGCATTATAAGTATATTTTAATAATATTAAGCCTTATTCTTTTCATTTAAAACCCGACGCTTTGATTCACGTTTTGTCATCATTGAACGTGTTTATAAACTTGCTTATATTTTTTACACACACACACGTATATATATATATATATATATATATATATATATATATATTATCTAATAAACTTATTAAATAGATTTTCCATAAAGATTTAAACAAAATATTTTTTTTATATCTTACTACGTATTATATTTACTTATCTACACATTATTATAATTATCTATTTATTTAAATAATTAAAAGGTATATTTCAATTAAAATATTTTATTTAGTTTGTATATTTAATTATTTATATTTTATTATTACAAGCATATCTTATATCTTAATTATCTAAATTATTTAAGTATTTAATTTTATATCATGGGTAATTATTTGGGAATTTATAGTTAATGAGACTATTAATAACAATGATCGTAAAGATTAATCGATCATTCAAGTAATAACATCTCGACCACAATCATAACTCAATCTCCATCGAAATCTTAATTTATTAAATCATGTTATATCTCTTATAATTAATTTAATGTTATATTATTAAATTAGGAGTCCTTGATGGAATATCCCGAAGGGTTCATCTCTCTCATCATCACTTATTTCGTTCATCCGATCAGGTGAGTAATGTCACACCCCGACCAAAGGCGGCGGAACATGCCGGGGTGCAACCGATTGCCCAAAAACGTAAGACACTATTTAAAGTGACAATATTTATTCAACTCATTTTATTTCATAAATCAATAATCAACACATCTCGTTCACACAAACAAATTGAATACAAGTAACATTTATATTGTTTGTTTTACTAATATTCTAATGGTCTTGGTAACGTTTTTTGTCAAGTCCTCTTGTCAACAAAAGTCAAACCTGTAACATTTCATAAAATAAAGTTTGTCAACACAAAGTTTGATGAGCAATTCATAAGTTTAAGCATATAAGTATATAGTAATAAAAAGCCACAAAACTTATATACGAAACAACAGACAAAAGCAACAACTTGGATAAAATAGATATCGCTAATAGTTTTACGTTAGCGACACCTAGCTATAAGGGGATGCCAAATAGTACTATAGGATTTTATAGTTAGCGTTAATTGCATTACGTTAACGACACCTTGTCATGAGGGGTTGCCAAATGGTCTAGAATTTATAGTTCCACCTATTCTTTGGTGATATTGTTTGTCAAAAGGATGATTTCATTATCACATTAACATGTACATATAGATGAGTACGCAGGGGCGGACCCACATAGGTCCGATCGGGGTCCCGGGACACCGATGTTTTTTAAAAATTACTTAGAGACGGTATATTAAATTTTGTAAGGACCCCATAAAAATTAATACTTGGAACCCATACTATTAAGATTGAACTGGTACAGTGGAAAGTCCCTTGTTTTACTTGTGAGAGGTTGTAGGTTCAAGCCCCATCATACTCCTTTTTTGTTGTTTTTTTAATATCCTACTCTTAGTTATTCAGTTAGGGTATTTGTGCTTTTTGCTAGTTTCTCTCATATAGTCATTATCACCATGCAACATATATAATGTTAACATGGATTTTGCATATTCTTTTATTATTTACCTTGTGTATGTATATTATAATTAATCATTTATTTGTGTTAGAGTTATTTTTTCATGTTTTGGTCAATTATGTAAGACTATATATATAGGTTACGTTCATTTTTTTAGGGTATGAATTAAAAATGTATGTTTCATTTAGTTTGTAATTTAGATTCTTTCTACTTACTCGTTTCCAATGACACCATAGTTCCGTGTTTTATTATGTTCCTCGCCTCGACCCAACCCGAATAACGACCGACCCGAAAAATTTTGTAAACCGAAAAAATTGGGACCCCATTGACAAAAAATCCTGGGTCCGCCACTGTGAGTACGTACATGGAAACTATATTCTTGTTCTAAAGGGAATATTCTAGAGTTAATATAATTAATACAATTAATACAAACTAATACATAATGTGTTCCACTAATACGCCCCTAGAGTCAAAGCAGTAGCTTGCCGAATGCATAGACTGGATCGGAAACGAGAAAATAATGGTTTCGGCAGCCCTTTAGTAAATATATCCGCGTATTGGTAGTCGGCGGGAACATGTAGGACGCGCATGGCGCCAAGGCGCACCTTCTCACGAATAAAGTGTATATCTATTTCAACATGTTTTGTGCGCTGGTGTTGAACCGGGTCATGAGACATGTACATCGCAGAAATGTTGTCACAATAAATAATAGAGGCCTGTCTGATGGGTACGTGTAGCTCGAGAAGTAGGTTACGTAACCATGTTAATTCAGCCGTTGTATTGGCTACCCCTCTATATTCTGCTTCAGCGCTTGATCTTGATATAGTTTGTTGTCGTTTAGATGACCAAGAAACTAAGTTGTCCCCAATGAAAACACAATAGCCCGATGTTGAACGTCTCGAATCCGGGCAACCCCCCAATCCGCATCAGAGTATGCAACGAGGTTTGGGATCGAGAGGGAGAAAGGTGGAGACCAAAGTCCACAGTCCCCTTAACATACCGCAAGAGACCCTTAAGGAAATTCATGTGAGGTTCACGAGGCGCATGCATAAATAGGCAAACCTGTTGCACCGCGTAAGCGATGTCTGGCCTAGTGAAAGTTAAGTATTGTAGCGCCCCGGCTAGACTATGGTATAAAGAACCATCTGGAAGTAAAGCCCCAATATTTGCACTAAGTTTAGAGTTTGTATCAGTGGGGGTTTGAGATGGCTTGCAATCAAACATATTTGCATGTTCCAAAATTTCTGATGCATATGAACGCTGAGTAAGAAATAATCCCCCATTTTGATGTTGCACCTCAATACCAAGAAAATGATGTAATCTACCCAAGTCGGTCATGGCAAATTCTTGTGACATGGATTTAATGAAATGTTGTTGGAGGCTGTTAAAATAATATCATCAACGTAACGCAACAAGTAAGCCATATCATTACCTCTTTTGTAGACAAAAAGAGAGGTATCCGAAATAGAACTCTTGAACCCACACTTAGTAATGTAAGTTGCGAACCTTTGGTACCATGCTCGGGGTGCTTGTTTGAGGCCATATAATGATTTCTTTAATTTACAAACATAGTTCGGATGTTGTGGGTCAACAAATCCCGGGGGTTGAAACATATATACGGTTTCGTTTAGTTCCCCGTGTAAGAAAGCATTCTTAACATCAAGTTGGTGTATTGGCCACAACCTCGATAGAGCAATACTAAGAACAGTCCGTATAGTAGTCGGTTTCACAACCGGACTAAACGTTTCATCACAATCAACCTCGACCTGTTGAGATTTTCCATTAACAACTAGCTGTGCCTTATATCTTTCAAGTGTGCCACTTGCATGAAACTTGTGGCGAAACAACCACATGCAACGTATAATACGTGTGTCACGAGGACGCAGTACGATTTCCCAAGTGTTATTATTTATTAAAGCATCGTATTCTGTTTTCATGGCGGTAGACCAGTAGAGGTTGAAAGGGATCTTGGGTGTAACGATGCCTGACTTGGAACGGGTTGTCATTGGATGGGCAGTTTGTGGTTGGGTGGTTTGGGAAATATTTGGTTGATTTGTGTTGACCAAGGGTGGGTTATTTGGTGTGGGTCGTGAGTTAAGGGGTGGGCAGGAGAGTGTGATGAACCAATAGGGTGTAGATCAGTGAGGTTTGGGTCTGATATAGGAATTGGGTTTATGGTTGGTAATGGGTTAAGGGGGGGTGTAGTAACAGAAGGCATTGGAGGTGTGGAGTTTGGTGTAGGTTGTTGAAAGATGATAGGTGAGGGGTCCGAATCAAGGAATTTATATGAGTTGGGTGTAGGAGTAAAGGTGGTGGAGAATGGAAAAACCGATTCGTCAAACGTGACGTGTCGGGAAAGAAATATTTTACCGGAGGATGTATCGAGGCAACGGTAACCCCGATGGTCCGCGGGATACCCAAGAAAGACACACGGAGTGAACCGAGGTGCGAGTTTGTGTGGACGGGTGGCGGTTTGGTTGGAGTAGCAAAGGTATCCGAAGACACGAAGGTGGTCGTATGAAGGATGTTTCATGTAAAGTAATGAGGTTGGTGTGTTAAATTTTAGTAGTTTGGAGGGAAGGATGTTGTGAAGGTAAGTTGAGGTGTGAAGAGCTTCCACCCAATAGTGTGGTGAGAGAGAAGCATGAGTGAGAAGGGACAACATAAGTTCGTTAATGCGACGAATCATACGTTCGGCGGTCCCGTTTTGTTGAGAGGTATGAGGACAAGAAAACCGAAATTGTAAACCATGTTGAGAAGCGAAATTTTTGAATTGGGTGTTGTCAAATTCGCCTCCCATATCACATTGAAAGGTTTTTATTTTACGGTGAAATTGTGTGTAGATTAGGTTATGCAATTGGGTGAATTTGGTGAATGTTTCAGATTTGAACTTAAGGGGAAAAACCCAAGCAAAGTGAGTAAAATCATCGATGATGATAAGGTAATATTTATAACCATTTTTACTCACAATCGGTGAGGTCCATAAATCACAATGCAATATATCAAAAGGAAATAAAGTAGTAGAATTAGATAAAATAAATGGTAAACGTTTGTGCTTAGCAATTTGGAACGAATTACAAAGATAAGAACAACTTTGTTTATTACAAGGAATAAACTTATTTGAACTTAAAAAATCTAGAACATGCAATCCTGGATGTCCTAGACGTTGATGCCAAGACGTGGTGTCCGAGAGGGCTACGAAGGCGGAAGCAGACGGAGTGGCGGGAGCTGTGAGTGGGTAGAGATGACTGTCACTGTTGTGACGGCTCAGGATCCTCCCGAGTCGGGTATTCCTTCACAGAAAAACCAAAAAGATCAAAATCAATAGACACCCAATTATCGACACTAAATTTTCGAACAGAAATTAAGTTTTTAATAATGGAAGGTGTGTGAAGAATATTATTGAGTTGGAGAGGGGTCGAGGAGTGGGGAAGGGTGGTATGACCCGATCCGACAACTTGTACTCGATTGCCATTTCCAACAAGAATAGAGTTAGTAGTATTAACACTTGGTGTGGTAATCATACCTTGGTCATGCGTCAGATGGTCTCTGATGCACCCGTGTCCATAAGCCATTCCGGTTGACTCGAGAGTCTAGAGACATGGCTTGAAAAGCGGCTCCAAGTTCACTCGGTTAGAGTGGGTTAACTTCGGTAACATGAGCTTGAGCAGATGAAGATTGTTGAGGTGCTCGAGTTTGTTGTGGTGGAGCCGAAGGTGCAGCTCACTGACCTGCCCAGCCCTCTTGTGTAGGATACGGGCATGGAGGAGGAGCCCAATAAGCAGCCCACGATGGAGGAACATGAGGGTAATAGTTGGGCTGGCCTTGAGAAGTCAACTGTTGGCGATTTGCGGGAGGACCATGGTGTTTAGATTGACCATGGTTTGGTTGGGGTTGGTGGTCACGGGATGAGTATTGAGTCGGTGTTCCGGTGTGGTTAGAGTTGGTGTTGTACCGACGGTAACCGGACTTGGCAGTACCACGATATTGGCTCGAGTCACGGCGGTTGTGGCTGAAGGTGTTAATGGCAGCCATGGCTTGAGACGGAGCGGCGGGCTTGAATTCTCCTCTGTTCATGATCTAGCATATCACAAGCTTTATCCCATGATGGAATGGAATTATTGATGATAGTACCAATAGCATCCAACTCACTCTGACCAATTGTAAAACAAGTGCTTGTTCATTGACGGGTCCGCCCAGGTCGTTTAACTGGTCCGCAATAGACTTAAGTTTCTGACAATAAGACTCAAGATCTGGCATGGCAGAGAGTTGAAGAGTGACAAATTGGGTTGTCAATGCGGCCATTCTAGCACCCTTGTTATTTTGAAACAAGGCTTTGACACGGTTCCATGCTTCAAGGGCGGTAGATTCAAGTTCGAGACCCGATCTAAAATCTTATCCGACAGTGTTCCGTAGATCCACTGCAGGACAATAGCATCGATCTTCATCCACTGATCATAAGACGGATCAGTTTTTGGAGGCGGTAAAGTACCATTGATGTGGTCGGGTACGTCGTAGCCACGAGCATGAAGGTGAAAGAGCTTCAGCCAAGCAGAGTGCGTGACCGTTTTCTCATCGAGAACACGAACTTTCTTCTGGATGTGTGTAAACCGGGTGAAGAGTATTTGGTTTTGAAGTTTCGGCTTTGTCACTCATGATGGTGGTCGGCGGCGAAACTAGGGAGGCTGAATCGAAATCCAGCGAAGGAAGGAAAGGGAGAAAAATATGGATCGAGATCCTATATTAGCTGTGATACCATATTGTTTGTCAAAAGGATGATTTCATTATCACATTAACAGGTACATATAGATGAGTACGTACATGGAAACTATATTCCTATTCTAGAGTTAATATAATTAATACAATTAATACAAAATAATACATAATATGTTCCACTAATACCACCATCCAAAAGCGATAAACACATAAGCATGTAAGCATAGAAAACCAAATCAAGAAATTATTTAAGTGAATAAAGCATTTTAGTTTATGAAATGTCACCCCAAAACGAAAGATGGAAAACGGGATATGAAAGTACTCACCTCGATTGACGAATCGAGAAATAATAAATGATCGAAATGTAGAAAGCTTGCGAACGAAACGAACGAATCCGACTTGAAAGCTAATTGAAAACGAATAAATAATATATTAATGAACTTGAACTTTAGTTGAAACTACATTTGAAACATTGAACGAGAAGGTTCGGTTGTTAATCGGGTTACCGGTTAATTTGTTAACGATTAGGGACTCGTACTTAGAGTGTGTTTGGCTGAGCTTATTTTTTTTGCTTATTGCTTTTTGGAGGGGCAAAATGTCCAAAATGCCCCACCAAAAGCACCTAAAAGCACCAAATTGAAGCTTTTTTTGCTTTTTGGATGGGCATTTTGGACATTTTGCCCCTCCAAAAAGCAATAAGAAAAAAATAAGCTCAGCCAAACACCCCCTTAATTGATAATTTAAAATAAAATAATATTATTTTATTGGGCTTTTAAATAACTAAACAAATGTTAAATAGAATCAAGACGGGTTTAAATCAAGAGTTCGGTTTTATAAAAATGAATAGATAATAAAGCTTATAATGATGTTATTAATGATAAAGATAGTAATGATAATAATAATTTTAAAATATGTTATACATATATATAGATATAGATATAGATATATAAGATAATGATGATAATAATACATAATAATACTACCAATTGAGAATTGTTGTTTAAACTAATAATAGCAGTAGTAATAATAAATATAATAATAATTAATTTTGTTGTTGAATACATTATTAATAGATTTATAAATTTTAATAGTAATAATAACTATTATTATAATAATTATATGTGCCATATTAATGATAATAACTAGTACTTATAACATTTTAATAATAATAGTTATTAGTGATAAAAAAAATATAACTCGAGTAACGATGACGTTAAATGGCAACTAGGCCTGACATGGGTTTCGGTTCAATAAAACAAGTAGATAATATTTGTATCCAAAAGTAATAATATTTATAGAGATTAATAATAATATTAATTTTCTTTATTAATAGTTACTAATAACATTATTAAGTGGTATTGACAATAATAATGATACGATACTTAATTTTGGATCGGTTTCTAAACTAGTTCACCATATTAAAGATCTATTAATAAATATGACATTAATAGTATCAATAGCTAAAATTAATAATAATATACATCTTTATAAGGAGTTAATAATAATAATAATAAGGTGACTAGAATAAATTTAATAAAAATAATAATATTAACTTGAATAAATTTTGTTAACAAAAACAAACCGAAGTTGGTCATGGAGGGAATTGAAATTGTGACTCGATTACCGATTATGAGTTAGATACAAAAACGATTAAAAACTCTAAATCTCATGCTTACCATACGATGTTTGGCCGAGAACAATTGTCGGAGCCGAGTCGTCGGAGAACTTGTTTCCACCAGAGAGAGAGAGAGAGAGAGGCGGAGAGAGCAGAGGAAGAGAGTGAGAGACGGAGAGAGAGTGAAAGAGAGAGCAAAGAGAGAGACGTTGGGGCGCGACGACTGGCTTTCCGGTTGCCGGAAAAACGACCCGGAGAGGGGAAAGAAGGGGGTTTTGGGTGCGGGGGTTACCGGAGAACCGAGAGATGGAAGGAGAGTGGTGGTGTCGGAGTTACGGGGGAGAGGGTGGCCGGAATCGGCGTCAGAGGCTTCTCGCCAGAAAAGTGGGTCCGCCGGAAAACGGCTAGGGGGGGTGGCGGCTGGATGTGTAATGTTAGAGTTAGGGTTTGTTGTTTATATAGATGGTTTATAAATGTTTAACGTTGGCCCCTCATGTTTGATATTTAGTTAAAAATTATATAAAACGACCCGGAGAGGGGAAAGAAGGGGGTTTTGGGTGCGGGGGTTACCGGAGAACCGAGAGATGGAAGGAGAGTGGTGGTGTCGGAGTTACGGGGGAGAGGGTGGCCGGAATCGGCGTCAGAGGCTTCTCGCCAGAAAAGTGGGTCCGCCGGAAAACGGCTAGGGGGGGGTGGCGGCTGGATGTGTAATGTTAGAGTTAGGGTTTGTTGTTTATATAGATGGTTTATAAATGTTTAACGTTGGCCCCTCATGTTTGATATTTAGTTAAAAATTATTTAAATCTTGTATAGCTTTAAGGATATCCACTTTAGTCCCTAAAGTTTATTTAACCAAACTTATAAACTAAAACTAACGGAATTTTGACAAACCTCGCACACGCTAGAGTTATATTATCAATGATTTGAGAAATTGCCGGTTCGGGTTTACAAGCTTAACCAAAACTACGAAGTATAATTAATTAAAATAAAACGCGAAAAATCGACATGTTACAAAATGAATATAAAACGAGACCCGAAATTGACGAATGTCACAGTATCCCCAACTTTTTGGAAATTTCGTCCCGAAATTAAAATAAACTTAAAGAAAAAGTAATTATTAACGAATATTGTCTTTAGTAATGTAATTGCATGAACAATTTTAAGCAAAAGAATAACGTTAAATCTTTGCATGACTCGAAAAAACGCTACAAATGAGAAACAAAATAAAGGCGCTTATATATAGGATGTAACAGCGGCGTATCCACCATGCCCTTATCATGATTCACATTTTTATCATTTTTCTGCCATCATCCCCGGGTCTGAGTTATCACACACAACCGCACTTACTATGGCTTTCATACGGGGATTTCGATAATTAAGTATGCACCCATAATTATTTAGATCGTCGTATGGTCCACATGGTTCGTCCCATTGTGTGGTTTAAAAGACGTATTTTTTTTTGAAATCCTAAACATTTGAAACGTGCATAAATCTGTTGAATTTTACACAAATTGTTAAAATAATACCCGCGGCTGGAAATTTTGGGGTTGACCTTTTAAATAAGTAGGAAAATAGAATAAATAATTGAAATAATTTAAATCTTAATGTATAACCAAGGTGAAAAAAATAACTATTTTGGTTTAGATAAGTAAAGACGATCGAATAAATGAAAACCAGGGTAGGTAATTAAGATACGAGAATTGTAGTTAAGTGTCCTCAATGTGAAAGGATAAGTAAATCATTAAAATCCATGGTTGAAAGTCGGGTCACTAAATTAGTATAAAAATCCAATGAGTGAAATTTTAATAATGAGAACTCTGATAAAAGGAAATGAGAAATCCAATAAGTGAAACAAGAATCCAAAGAGTGAAAATGAGAAATCCGATAGGTGTAAATGAGAAACCCAAAAAGTGAGTACATAAGGTCGGGGTAAACAACGTTACAATTTACAATAATGTCGTACAATGAGTTTCATACGTGTACAACCTTGAGGTTATAGGTAATTGAGAATACGATTTGTGTGAAATCACGAGAATGAGGTGAGTTTCTTTGGGGTGACGCATACGTGTATCAATATAAATAAAATAGTATTTGATTAACAACCAAAACAATTAATGAAATGTGATAAAACGTGAAAACGACCACTATTGTAAAACCATTTATATAATCATCATAATAATAACGGTTTCTAATAGCGCCAAAACTTGTAGACATCCACACATAGGCCGTTAATAGATTAGATGAATTGATATAGAATAATGTATAGAATCGTGTTTACATAAATTCTCAAATATAAATAACATAGTCATGAAAATATCGTTTAAAAGATAGACGAGATTTTGGCGAAGTTAAGGTTTTGAAAGTATTACACAAATTGTTATTGAATAGTTTGCATTCGGTCACGAAAATCAAAACACAAAAATGAAATCTCATGTGCATAATATTGTTATCAAAACATCTCATCAAATGGAAATAAAATCGCACTAATTGTGAGACTCGAATTTAATGTCGAAATATGTAAATCGCGTAGCGTATAATAGAATAAAATTGAAAATGAGGTCTTAAGTAAGGCCGTTTTATTGTTTCTAAGAAATGTACATAATAACAAAGCATTGCGGTAGCGCGTAGCTAGAGAAACATTTAAATCATTACCAAATATGAATCTTGTAAGCCAATTTGTTAAGGGAATGCGTATACATAAAGCGGTTGTGATGAAAAATATTTATAAAATAATGCTTGCGATAATAAGAAGTAATAGTTTGCGTAAATCGTTATTGAACAAAAATTTGTGTAACAATATAAAATATTTATAAACGCGTCCCAAAAGATTTGTAGAGGCACGGTCACTGAGTTTATGCAAGATGGTGAAAGTTGTAATTTGTTATTGAATAAATCTCGAATTCGACATTCAAAATGAAACCTCATATTTATAAAGTTATTAAGAGTTTATTACCTTAGGTGACAACATTTAAAACCTTGAAAACACGCATATAATCGTTTAATAATCTCTTTGAAAACAAGTCCGCATAATAGAATTTTGTTGTCATGACAAATCTTAGATTTTTGAAAGTTGATTTATAAGATTTGGACGATATGTTAATCGTTAATCTTGAAAGAGTTTATAATTTAAAAGTGATTATTTGAACACATAAGGTTGTTATAAGTACACTAGTTGTGTGTGTGTATATATATATACATAAAAAAATTTAGGGAAAAATGAAGCTTGCGTGTGTATGGGGGGGTAGGCTTCGAATAGTTAATGGATTGGAAATTTGGTGAGGAGTGAGTGTGTTTCGGTTGGCTTGCATAATTGGGTTTTCTTGAGTTGGATTGATGAGGTTTGTTGAGTTTAGGTCGTTTGAGTGGGTTAGGCTTTAGATGATTTGTGTGAGTAGTGGTTAGGCTAATAGGTGGCATTTTGCTTATTTGAGCCCAGGTTAAGTTGATGGGTTGGATAATTTGATCTTGGCTAGTATGGGTTGAGATTTGGTTTATATATGTATTTTGTAAGGAGTGTTTGGGTTGCTATTTTGATATCAAACTCTATGGTTGGATGGGTACGGTGTGACGATATGGTTTGTAATTTGACATAGTAAAGATCGAATGATCGAGTCATAGTTGGGTAAACTTTGGTTCGTATATGTTCAAGGCATTCGTGAGTGTGTTTGTTGGTGTTTTTGAAGTATTAGGATGGTGAGTTTGATAGGTTTTCGTGGCGTAGAAGTGTCGGTAGTTAGGGCCTTTTGTTGGGTTGATTTTTTTTTGCATATCTTAGACTTGCATGGGGTTTTGGGTAGGTGAGGATATAACGTTGACGTTTTAGGTTTCGTTCATATTGAGGAAACATTTGAATGCTCGGGAAACTTTTGAAGTGGAAGGGTAGTTTGATTTAAGGTGGTAGTTTGAGATGGAGTACGGGTGTTTGGGAACTTGGGGTTGCGTCTCGGGAAATTTTTATTTATTTTTTTTACCAACAATAAGTATTAATTTGGAAATATCATAATTTATAAATAGTGTTTGAAGCCTTCATAAATCTTTTGATAATTAGAATTACAAGTTATTATGTATAAAATAAATATTGAGGTTCAAGCTTGTGAATCACAACAATTTTTTTGCTAAAAATTTTCCACTAAAATGAGAGTTGTTAAGATACGTCGGGTCGGCTTAAGTTGTAAAATAATTTACGAGAAAATTTGAAATAAATCAACCCGCATAACGTAAATCGTTCTTGAAATGCTTAAAATTACGTAGTGGAAGACATCACGGAAAAACTAAGATAATAAGGTTTGCATTTTAAGGTTTATTGTAAAAATAAGAGTTGATCGTCATGAGGAAGTAAAATAAATTTTTTTTATAAGGATCAAATTAAAATTTTGCTTATGAGGAATTTAAAATAAGTAATTTGAATGTTAAAATTTGTTATGAGGTCTCAATATTGAATGATGAATGTCGTTTTAAGAATACAAAGTTGCGTAATGAAAATTTTTTTTACCAAGTTCGTTATCTAATATCGTGTAATGAAAATATCATGGTAAGTTAGAATGACCGACATTGTAAATCGAGAAATCGCGAGTAAACGATTTTTGTCTTTAAGGTAAAATTTCTATGAAGTTTTGCGTGAGGATTTCGAGAAAATTACAAGCTATAAGTTTGTGACTTTCTTGAAAAAAAAATCTTTAAGGTAAAATTTCTATGAAGGTAAAATTTCTATGAAGTTTTGCGTGAGGATTTCAAGAAAATTACAAGCTATAAGTTTGTGACTTTCTTGAAAAAAAATTCATGACAAAACTATCATAAGAATTTTAAAACGCGGAAAAACGTATGATATAAATTTTTATTTGTGAAAATTTATAATGAACCTAAGGTTGCACGATGAAAGTTGTTATGAAAATAAATTTGGGTAGCGAAAATTTTTACCACGTGTATTATATAATGTAGTATAATTAAAAATGTCGTGAGAAGTTTAAATGATTAAAATTTTGAAGTGATCGTCCAAAATAAACGGAATAGTTATAAAAATAAATTTTTTATAAAATTTTTGTACAAGGACCATAAAGACAATTTAAAGTTTATACAATAGCAAAATTTACTTGAAAAGTTGAGGTGAATGTAACATCCCGACTTTCAAATAATAATATTTAAATATATTATTTATTTATGGCTTAAAAGAAAATTTCTCGGCATAATAGAAAAATTATAATATTAATAAAGAAAGTTACGTTTAGCGATTTCGCGTTAATATTAATTAATATCTAATAAAGAAAAGATCATGGACTAAGATTAATTAAGGTGGGTTAGATGGTAATGGGCTTTAGGTCCATGGGCTTTAAGAGGTATAAATACCCTCTTAAACCATCCTACAACCCTAACTCTCATTCCATCCTTTCCATAGTCTCTACACACACTCCAAACACACATACACCTTCCTTACTATACATAAACGGCCAAGAGAGAAAGAAAGAGATCTGAGACCAAATCAAGCTAACTATTATTAGATATTCTATATATAAGGTAGATCCAAGGATTTAAGTTCTTAACCAAGCCAAACGACAACAAACGAACACGAAAAGGTATGTTCTTGATCCTTACAGATTACGTTTTCATTAACGCTTGGCCTTGAAACTTAAAACGAAAGTAGATCGAGTATAAACGAACATTAAAGCTGGAAACTTGATGGTAAAATGGAACTTAACGAACTCGTACCTATGAACGGCTCGTTAAAAGAAACCCTAGATCTAGTTTGAGTGTTTAAAGCCTCAAGATTCAAACTTTATGATTTCCCGAGTCAAGTTTTACCCGGAAATGGTCACGAGAACGTTTATACTCACATATAACAATTTTGCCTATTTTTATTCATTCATTTATATCATTATATTTTTGTTTGTGACAAAACTGGTGATCTACTCACTCAACATGTGTTGTTGACAAATATATATTTTGTACGCATTTGCAAGTTATAGATTTGGATTACTTATCGAACTGAAGCTCACGTAGAGATGACTTTAGGATAATAAATATATACAAGAATAGTTGGTTTTGTATTTATAATTTTCTTTATTTTTGTTGTATTTAAATGTGGTTTGATAATTAATAAATTAATTAGATATTGTCGCTTTATAATTTCATAATAGTACCTTGAGAGCTGTGGCAATCAGCTCACGTCCCGTTATTTTTGTCTTAAGTTGGGGTGTGACATGTATAACTATGCAAGTAGTGATTGTAAACCATGAAAAACACCTAGTTGCTTAACATATGATACAACCTTTGTTACTTGGTGTACAACCTAAGATGCAACAAAAAGTTGTAATTTAATATATATAGTAATTTCATCCAAGATAATATTAATAGTTTTTAATAAAAATCTTAACTTTGATTTTGACAAAGATCATAAAAAGATTATCTTGTTATGAAAAAGAAAGTGAAAGTTAAGTGATGGCACTCAAGCATCTATTGAAAACATGTAATCTGGCATGTTTAGAGCATTTGGACAACATGATTGCTTAGTAAAATTAAGGATTTAAGGGCATGTTGTTTGCTTCTTCTTTGGTAGGTGTCACACCCCCATTCTAGGCCTAGGAGGCGTGACTCGTGGTTGGTACTGTTTTTGTAAATAAATCAGAGTAGCGGGTTTAAGCAGAAGTCTTTATAAAACAAAGGATCGTTATCATAAATATTTACATTACAAAAGAACGAGACGAGAGTCTCGTTTAGTATTACTTGTTTATAAGTTACAAAACCACCATGTTTTAATATTTACATAAAAGTCATCCGAGCCATCGGATTCTTGAGCTTATTCGTTCTTGAGCTTACTTCGTCTTGCAAGCTCTATTCCTGATTACCTGCAAAATGTTAATAAAATACGTCAGCAACGAATGCTGGTGAATATGCTGACGCTAAAATATTTTCTTTACTTAATTACCCCTCGAGACTACATAAGTCTCGGGCCATCTTGGCTTAGGAATAATCAAGTTATAAACAATCATTATAAACTTGAGTCTCTGCTTGAGGTCACCTCAGCAAAACACCACAGCGTTTATGACATAACTTAGGTACTATAAATATACACAAGGCCATTCCCCACTCGGACATAACTTAGGTCCGGCCCATAGTGGCTGGAGGTCGTGACCAGGCGTGGTGCGATGTGTCCACCGCGTTCCACATATGTAAGGATCCAGACAAACGTATACCATAGCCTGAGGGCTGGCTTATACTCTTATTTATAATGTTTTTAGAGACACGTAGCCTCATGTAAAGTTTTACACGTAACACGTTTATTTGTTTGAAAACAAGTTTGTAAAATTGGGGCGTATTTACCTTTCAATGGGATCGGCTTCCAACACCGTCCGTTAGTCTTTCTTCGCTATCTCGCACCTATAGTACGAGTATAACATTCATTAGTCGGATACACGATCCGGCTTTAAGACCTTTAGTCTTATTATCTCGATGAACCTTTAGTTCATTATTTTACTTTAAAACCTTTAGTTGAAAAGTAAATTTTGATAAACCTTTAGTTTATAAAACCCGACGTTTCTTCTTCATTAAGAAACGTATTCTTTCTTTATTATTATTTAAGTATACTCATTATACTTAAATAATATATTTCATAACAAAGATTATATATATATATATATATATCTATATATAATTTATCTTTATTTTCTTTGTTATATATTTCTTTGTTTATCATCGAGTATAATAACGACTCGGGGTATTAAGCCGTTACAATATATTATTATTATTTTGGTCAGGCATCATGCCTACCTTGTTCGGCTTAGAATACCCTCTATACTTGGGCAGCACTCCGACTCTATTCGCTTCTCAATGCTCACTTGATCAACACTTCTTTCTACATTCGGCACGCTTCTCGAGACACCAACATCTTGGCACGCACTTCGAGGTAATCACCGGGCTTGTCGGACAACACTTGGGGATGTCACGCAAATCGAGGTGACGGGTTCGGAAATTGAGGTTTCGGGGCACGTTTATCGAGGCGGAACGTTGCACGTATTTCGAGGTAGAGAGAGAGTCTAGAGAGAGAATATGTGTGTGAATTTGGGTGTGCAAATGGCTGAGCTCGTGGCTGCTATTTATAGACTCGATTTTGGACTCCATCGCGCTACGCGATGGGTTCCTTGGCAGGCCCATCGCGTAGCGCGATGTAGGCCTGCTGAGTCAGTGGCGTAGACCTGCCACGTGTCGACACATGGCAGGCGCCGCCACACGTGGCGCACGTACTGCCACGTGGCGGCAGACGCTGCCACCGTGTGCCACATGGCACACGTGGCATTATCTGTCAGACACCCCATCGCGGTACGCGATGGGATACTCCTTTGGCCTATTGCGTGGCGCGATAGGTCATTAATTTCAGTAATTACATTTTGGTCCCTGGAGTTTAGAAATTGGCAGAATTGGTCCCTTGATTTTGAAAAGTTGACATTTTTGGCCCGAAATTTACGTGATGTTACAGTAGGTTTCAAATATATAAGTTTATTTTAAAATAAATGTCTATAAAATAATTCTTGGGTACATTGAAGATGTGCAATGACGAATCTTGAACAATTAATCTAGATGGATCGGAGGAACGGAGGATCTTAAATTAATAATTTGGATGAGTGCCCAAGCTAAGAACCACCACATAAAATGGAGCTTGTTTACGAAACCGAAAGTTTTGGGGTCAATTCCCATTAGTGACATTCTTGTTTTTAAAAAAACTTTCTTGCAATTTTTATACTCATCACGGATCCCAAAAAATTTCAAGAGATTTTTGGGGAAGACCATATCGGTGTTTTTTTATCATGCTATATATATGTAGTATAATGTAGTATATTGCATATCTATACTATATATAATGATAAGTAAAATACAATATATAATACAAAAGTTACAATTCAACAAAGCATGTTGTAAAAGGGCAATATAGTCTTTTAAAGAATAAATTTAACGTTCATCAAACATAGTTACAACTTTGTTCCCTTAACTTTAATAACATTTTGTAAATTTAAACAATACTTACAACTATATCCCATAATCTTTAACCTATATAATCTATTTATTTTCACTTTTAACCCAACTTCCTCACAAAATTTTAACGGTCATAACTTTTTTATACGTTAATATTTTTTGTAAAGCATTACACTATAAAAACGAGCATTTTACTATCTTTAATTTAAGTATCATATTGCTATAGCTTTTTTAGTTAAAAAACAACATTTTACGTATTGGTGTTTGCGGTCTGGTTTTGATGGTTTTTAATTAAACTGTTTGCCAAACCGTTAGTAATGTTTTTTTGTCGTCAAAAACCGAAACCACCCCGTTGAAAATTGAAATCAGCTTAAAAGTTAAAGAAAAAAGTCAATTGTTAAATCAAACCAATGACTGGTTTGAACGTTTCATGGTTTCAAACCGAACAATGAACATACATAAATTTGTAATGTGATTACCAAATTCAGCATTTCTCGCTGCATCGTGCGGGCACCCATCTAGTATTTAGTATATGTATTACTGCAATATATGTAATATGGATTTCTTTACTCTCCTATAACATTATATGTAAAATTACGTAACATAAAGATAATTACGTATAAAATTACATTATCTATATAATTACATCACAGAGAAAAATATTACATAAAAAACGCAATCTAAGGAAAATAGAAAGAAATGAACATAATAATGAAGTGTTTGAAAGTGGTCCGTAATTTGGAAGTGTAATTATTTTTGTATTTAGCCTGCATAAGAATTATGCTAAATGTAGCAAAGTGTTAGGCCCACTGACCCAATGAAAAAAGATAAAAGGAAGGAAGGGTAATGTTGAGTGTGAGATAATGTTCTTGTCAAGTGCCCATCATTTATTTCCACTTTTCAACCGCATTTATTTACTCCACCATTAAATTTTTATTTTTTTTAATGGTAAACTTTTATAAACAACCAACAAACACCGAAAAATCACTTCCTCCACAATCGGAGGAAGTTACCAATTCACAACAAGAAAAATTACATTAACGAGATCTTACACCAATTCGTCCAATCTATATGCCTTTGAAAAAAAAAGTAAAAAGTAATAAAAGTTAAAACTAAACTTCTTACAATAATTAATTCCTTTGAAAAAGAAAAAGGTAATAATAAAAATAATAGTAGTTACAATGGACGAACTCGACCGATTCCGAATTTCTCAAAAACTATGCCAGTATCGAAACTGTCTTGGTTGGTGCTGTAAAAGCAGAAATTCAATAAATACAAGTACATGTATCTATTCTATTTTTTTTAAAAACATAATATTAATATCAACAATAGCATTTGTTTATCCCTATTTATCGCTACAAGCAGTACAAACATTATTAAGTATTTGCAGTTGGAAGTGGGTCCATGGTGGTTAAGTAAAAGTAAAGAGGTATCCTATGCATTAGCAGGTTGTACTCTAGAGTCACGAGGCTATTAGAATAGGTGGTCCAATTAAATTCACATACACATGAAGATGGTGAATTTCGGCTGGGAATTAGGTTTGGTTACATTAACTTTTTATATATATTATGACATCATGTATTCCTTCTCTCCTAAGTCCTAATTTATAAATCTTGTTCATTTTATTTTGGACAAATATTACAAAAACCCTTACCTGAGTTTGCTAAAAAAAATGACACAACAGCTTGAACAGGGGTGTATTCAACGGTTTAACTCTATAGTTTCATAAAAAGAAAACTTAAACTAAAAGATAATACCGTGATATGGGTTAGGTCGATGGATTAAAATTGATTAATCCATAGTATAGAAAAGGCCACCGGATCAAAATTTTAATCAAAGGCTAATATAGGCCGCTAAAAGTCTGACCAACAGTCTAAACAATAAAATGAAGGGATAATTCCTAAAATGATCCTAAATAGAAGAGAGAAAAATAAAAAGATCTTAAATGGATCCACATTCCCAAAGTAACCCACGCAATTTTAACTGACCAGACGCTTTGGAAAAATAAACGACGAGATTTGTAATCCAATCAAAAGTTGACACGTGTAAAGGTTCTTACACGCCAAAAATCTCGTCTGTCCCGACCATATTCTTAAATAAATCCACTTTTTAAAAAACAGTCCACCAAGACTGTTTAAAAATGTTTCTTCTCTGGTCAGTCCATATTTTCTTTTTCTTGAGATTTGCGTCTTTTTAATTTCGTCTTGGTAGACGCATTTGCATTGAATTTGTACCAAAGAGTTCATATTCTTATATTTTCTTTTTATAAGTTTTAAGAGCTTTAATATCGTCTCGACCGATAGGATTTTTAGTATTCCGTCTTGACCGACAATATTTTTTATTATTCCGTCTACTCCGACGATATTTTTAATTAAGTTTTATGTGACCCCACTTTCATAAATAGTATTGATCTTCTTCCTTGTTCTTAATGTTCACCTAATAAAGATTCAAACTTCTGTAATTATCTTGTTAATCTTCAATTAGGTTTCATGGAATTTGATAATATTGTAGTGTGTTACGGTGGTGAATGGCAAAACAATGATGAAGGAAGTTGTGAATACGTTCATTTTGTAGTGTGTTATTGTAAGAACCAAAAACCCGGGACCCAAATCCGCAACCTCGACTTGATCTCCTCTCTTATACTTCATTTTGTATGAATGTTAATGATGATGGATCGGATGAAAAGTAAAAAACAATAAGAAGATATAGGAATATTGTTACGAGATTTGAACTTTAAAGATAAGAAAATATGAGAATATGAACTCTTTGGTACAAATTCAATGCAAATGCGTCTACCAAGACGAAATTAAAAAGACGCAAATCTCAAGAAAAAGAAAATATGGACTGGCCAGAGAAGAAACATTTTTAAACAGTCTTGGTAGACTGTTTTTTAAAAAGTGGATTTATTTAAGAATATGGTCGGAACAGACGAGATTTTTAAAAATCTCGTATGGTGTGTAAGAACCTTTACACGTGTCAACTTTTGATTGGATTACAAATCTCGTCGTTTATTTTCCAAAAGCGTCTGGTCAGTACAAATTGCATGGGTTACTTTGGGAATGTGGATCCATTTATGATCTTTTTATTTCTCTCTCTCCTATTTAGGATCATTTTGGGAATTATCCCTTAATGTATATTGTATAGGTATGGGAGATTATTAAGTCATGATGTTAATGATACTTTATTCAAATGAAAATTTAATTATTAATTTATTAGGTTTATTCATAAATTCATATGTGATTGCGCCTAGCTCGAAAGATCTTTAATTTCATGATGTATAGCGTAAAATTAAATGCTGAGTTTACACACATTTATGAAGCTAATTTTACACGAAAAACCTTTAGTTTTGAATATGGCTGATGATTAGGTGTGGTCGTGTAACTGTACATACGCGAGTTTTTTTTATCTTCTGGTATATTTTATTTGCGCTATGTACAAGTGGTTATTGTGATCCTCGCGGTTCTATATAAAAAATGGTTATGCATTGAAGGCCCCCTATAGCTATAGGCACTTGTGTGTTTTCCATATATTATGCACTTGTGTAGTTGGGTTATGATCTTTCCACATGAAATATTGGTAACATTTATATATAAATGAGCATTAGTAGAGAATGTAAGAAATGTATTAGCACTTATACATTATGTATAGAAAATAATCATATGAAGTGGAAGAGAGAAACTAGGCAGTTAAAATGTGATTCATGAGGCACTTATATATGTACCATTTTTTTATGTCTCTCTTATGTACTTGCTTAATGCTTTATATATAGTGTAAAGAAATCTTGGACATTAGTTTTGTCTCATCTTATATCTAGGATAGGCATTCTATATTTGTTTTAACTTTTGTATTAAGTATCACATATGTTTTTAGACTTTTAGCAACTCACTTCAAGTTTTGTAACCAGGGCCCACAAGGAATATCTCACCAACAAGCATTAGCTCAAGTCACAAGACATGGTACACAAGTGCATACTCAAGTACCACAAATGCATTCTTTTAATTCTAAACCGAACACATACCAAAGACTTCCACCTTCCATCCCAAACCATAATACTACACATGAAATGTCCAATGTACCCCCGGTAGCCGTCGATAAGCCCGCTGATGACAGCTACAAATGGAGGAAATACTGGCAAAAACAAGTCAAGGGCAGTGAATACCCGATAAGTTATTATAAATGCACTCATCCTAATTGTCCCGTTAAAAAGCAAGTTGAACGGTCTGTCGAGGGTTTGGTGACTGAGATTATTTACAAAGGACAACATAACCACCAACCGCCTCAATCTAAGCGTGGAAAAGATACTGGTAGTGGTAGTTCAAGCCAATACGAACAAGGGTCTGAGGGGCAAACGAGTAATTTTAGCCATTCGAGGTCAATGCATCAAGAATCTAGTCAAGCTGGATATGAACATTCGGGATCGAGTGATAGTGATGAAGTTGGTGATGATGTGAGTAGAGGAGATGAAAAACATGATGATGGACCTCAAGCAAAAAGGAGGTACTTTTAATATTATTATTTTTTATATACTAATATGGTGGTGTTCATGGCTCAACTTGACCCCATGAAACCGCCTAAAGTAGCCACCAGTTTGGTCTCAAGGTTGTTTTTTTTAAGTTCGACTGGTTTACGAATTTTCATACCGTACCAAACAGTTTGATTTACAGTCTATACTCAAAGCCGATTAGAAATATAAAAACTTAAGTGGGCCATAGGATGTTTGGGCTATGTAGCCTTCTATATTTTACATATATGAAGTGGGTCTTATGAGTTTTAACTATTGGAACCTTATTCTTTCTTTATTTTGATTGTCTTTCATCTTTTTTATATTATAAAGGTCCAATAAACCCAAACTGTGAAATTTATAACCAAATTCAAGCCACACTAAAAGTCTATTAGGTTAGGCTTTAATTTAATTTCAATGGTTTGGTTTTGGTTTGCAATGATCAAAAACGGTTAATAACTGTCTGGCTTAAGATTTCACTTAAAACCGTCAAAACATAAACACCCCTAGCTACTTGCATATGTGGTTTAAGAAAATATGTACACGTTTTGTCAAGTTTTTCAGCCTTATAAACATGAAGAAATACAAATTTACACATTTTATAACTATGAACAGTGACAAAAATGTACACTTTTCCTAAGTGATATATATATGGAAAAAAAGTTGTGCAAAGTCACATATGTGTTGTACTGTTCAAGGTGTAAGAACATATCTTGTTGAACAAGTACTATTGTTATACTAAGTTCTTGTACATATAATGTGTAGGAACACCGAGGCCAGAGGTTCGGACCTGGTTGCATCTCATCGGACAGAACCTCGGATCATAGTCCAAACAACAAGTGAAGTTGATCTTCTTGATGACGGCTATAGATGGCGCAAGTACGGACAAAAAGTTGTTAAAGGAAATCCCCATCCAAGGTTAACAATTTATCTTAATTAGTTGTTTCTAATAAATAATAATATGCCATTAAAAAAAAGTTGTTTCAAATGATAAAGTTTTCAACAAAACACACTATAAAACATATTTTGTGTTATATGGTCTAATAAACAACCATACAATGATATTTTATACGTAGGAGTTACTACAAGTGCACCAACCAAGGGTGCAATGTTAGAAAACATGTCGAGCGAGCCGCAAGTGACCCAAAAGCCGTGATAACGACATATGAAGGGAAACACACACACGACGTGCCAGCGGCTAAAAACAGCAGCCATAACATAGCCGCCGCCTCCTCTCAATACCAGCCGCTAGAATATCCAAACCGTCAACAACAACAACCACCACCCACCGGTCTTTTACAATTTAAAGAAGAACAAATAACATGAAGATCAATTTAAGTTTGTTACAATTGTGTAAGTCATCTTTTGGTGAAGATTTCTCATAGTTTGTTTGCTATAGTTATTATTTGGTTAAATCATATCACACGACAGGAAAAAGAGTAGAAGTTAGTTGAAAGTTCATATCATATATTGTTGTTGTAAATCATACAAAAGTTAGTGTGTCCCAGAAACAGTGGCTAGTGTTCTTTTTGGGCCAATGTTCTGTTTACTTTTAACATTATTAAGATCTTTGTACCAATATTGTGTTGTTTGAAAAATTGTTACAAGAAAGTTTCTTATTTATTTATATATATTTTTTTTGGCTGAGTCCAGTTTGTGGATTAATAGATCTAATTTTGTGCTTTTGATTTGTTTTTTTTTAATTTATAAATGAAGGTTCTAAAATTAACATATTCTAAGGAATTAAGGATTGAGTGATTGACAAGCATGTAAACTTTAGCCTATAGTAACTTCTACTTGACACTTGCATAAAGAGTTTGAGGAAAGTGGTGGTGTGATTTTTCAGCAAGACATGAAATCACAGTTTTGGCTTTAGAACATGTTCAATTAAATGTGTTAACTTCTAGTCTAGATCATGTTGGGTTCGCGAGTTATCTCGTTTAACATGCTTGTGATATAAATTAATACAAAAAATTATGATTTATGTCATAATTGAAATTGACAGAGTATTTTACACACGTTTATAACAATAAAGGAGGAATGAACCTCACGGTTCTTTAATTTACACACGTAATTGTTTTATATACATTTGTGTTTTAGAGCAGTGTTTAGAGGTGCACAAATCGGTTTTTTTGAAAAAACCGGTTCGGTTATTAACCGGACCGGTTTTTTTTATCCAGAAAAAAACCGGTTCGGTTAATAACCGGACCGGTTATTAACCGGTTTTTATTGCTGAAAACTCAAACCGGCCAAACCGGTTTGGACCGGTTTAAGAACCGGTTAGAACCGGTTATTAAACCGGTTTTTTATAACCGGTTTTTAATAACCGGTCTAACCGGTTAACCGGTTTTTTTTTTTTTTTTTTTTTTTTTTTTTTTTTTTTTTTCTTTAGGGTTTAGGGTTTAGGGTTTCGTTGTTAGCATTCTTTGCTTGGAAGATTAAAAACACATAACTTTCATTTATAGCTTTTACATTAAAAATACAAACATTAAATCGTTATCGCATATTCGTAACTCAAAAATACAAACATTAAAGAATGCTTAGACACGATTACATTAACAAGTTGATGTTTGTTACTCATTTTCTTCGCTACCCGATCCCGAGCTATTCCTTAGGTAATCGTCGTACGCGGCTTCTTCATCGGTCATTGGTTGAATGTGTCCTTGATTGACCTCGTCTTCATACAAGGCCGCCTCATAGTCCATTTCCCCCTCGAGTGAGCGTTGATGTTGTGCCCTGTCTAAAGAGTCCAAGTAATCCTTGTAGCAAATCGACATCTCTACAGCTGCTGGAGTGAGTCGAGTCCTCCTAATCGATATAACCCTGCCAGAAACAGAAAAAGCAGACTCCGAAGCTACCGTGGAAGCTTGGACCGTTAGTAAATCTTTGGCCATGGCGGCGAGGATCGGAAACTCATCCTCCTTACCTCTCCACCAAGCCAGCAAATCAAGACTTCTAAATTCATCCGGAGTCATGTGTTTCACAAAGTTGGTACCACCATACCTTCCAAGTTCACTGCTTGGGGTGTTTACCCTTTGACGTTTACCGGCGTCTTCCCAAATCATGTAGTACATCCCCATTTCAAGGTCGGTTTGGGATTGGGATTGGGCAACAGCTCTTAACGAGTCATGAATTTGGGAAGACGACCCGTGTTTTGTAAGGTAAACATCATACATGTTTGCCAATGTGGTGTTGAAATCATTCTTTAAAGTTTGGCTATAATAGGGGTTTTGATCGTCGTTTAACCCTAGCTCATCACAAATTTTTTCTATTAAAGCTTCAACACCACCAACATTGATGCAAGGGTTTAACGCAGCCGCACAGGTCAAAACAGCGGGTAGTTGTTGAAAATATTTTATAAATTTTTCTTTCATTTTTGCACCCATATCAAAATAAGGTGCACCCCTACAATGAATTTCAGTCAACTTTGTGCACATGACAGCAATTTTTGGTAAAGCAATGGGGCTTGTTGGATAGTAAACCCCGGATAAACTAGTTGTGCAAGATTTAAAAATTTGAAGAACCTCCGTAACGATCTCAATCAATAACCAGTTTCTAGGATCGTACGGTGCACATTTACCCCTACTTGACATTATTTGATGAAACGCAACTAGTGATTCTTTTTGTTGGATGGCTTTCTCAAACATATCACAAGTCGAGTTCCATCTTGTTGGACAATCCCAATTGGGCCCCAACCATTGACAATTAGCTTCATCACAAAATTTTTTGTATCTTGAAAATGTTTTATTGTTGCTAAAAACATCTCGTAACATTCTTTTAAAATTGTTTCTTTGCGTTTCGATCACGTTTAACCCATCTTGCACGGCCAAGTTGATAATATGTGCAATGCATCGGCTATGAAAAAACGCTCCATCACAAATAGGTTTATACTTTAATTTTAAATGGCCAACCGCGGCCGTATTGTTGGACGCGTTATCAAACGATATTGAAAAGATTTTATCTTCAATCTTGTATTGTCGAATGACTTTATCCAAGAGTTTAAAAATATTTCTACCCGTGTGCGGGTAATCAAACAATTGAAACGCAACGGTTCGTTTCATCATTTGCCACGACCGGGGGTCAACCCAATGAGCCGTCACACAAATGTATGAGTCGGGCGAACCATTAGGTACCGACCACACATCCGTTGTTAAGTTCACACCAGTTTGTAAGTTTGAAAAGTATGAAATTAGTTCGGATTTAGCGTTTTTCCATGCTTTAAGCATATCTCTTCTAAGGGTCGAACGACTTACGTGTTGGTAGCGTGGTTGAACATACTTTTGCATCATCTCCGTGAATTGAGGGTTGTCGAAGTGGTTGAAAGGAAGTGATTGTTGAATCACAAAGTTGCCAAACTGTTGACGTACCGCTTCAAGGTCGTACGTAAACACCGTTCCTTGATTCGTCATCTCCGGCTGCGAACTACTTCCGGATTCGTCCTTCAAGACCTTGCAAGAGGGCCTTTCTACATGAGCTCTTAAACTGGAGTTTGCTTCTTTGTTATAAAACTTCAAACAATGTTTGCATCTAGCTTTTTGGGTTCCGTTAGACATTTCGCATAGGTCGAAATGTTGCCAAATATCTTGGTTTCGTTTCGTGGGGATGACCCGAACGACGGTTTCTCCCGTGTTCGAGGCACCCATGTTGACCGATGAAGCAGCACTTTGGGAGGCCATGATAATCGACTACGAATTAAGAGTGGTATACTCGAGTATGAAATAAACGACTACGAAAGAAGAGCGTTTGGAGTTATAATCGCGTATGAAATAAACGTTTAGAGCTTTTGGAGTTGTATAATCAAGTGTGATCTAACCAATACCCAACCTAAACTATATATAGATGTTTGTGGGGGTAAAAAAACAAAAAAAACGGCTAAAAAAACGGGCAAAAAAAAAAAAAAACGGCTATAAAGCCGTTTGGTAACGTTCGAAAACCGGTTTAACCGGTTAACCGGTTATTAAAAAACCGGTTAACCGGTTTTTTTATAACGGCTATAAACCGGTTATTTTAAAAACCGGTTAACCGGTTTTTTAATAACCGGTTATTAAAAAAAACCGGTTTTTTTTATAACCGGTTATAAAACCGGTTTTGGCTCCAAAAAGTATAACCGATACATAAACCGGTTACGTAAACCGGTCAAACCGGTTTTTAAAAAAACCGGTTTTTAAAAAACCGGTTTTCCGGTTAACCGCCCAAACCGGTTCCGTAACCGGTTTTTTTGAACACCTCTAGCAGTGTTATGCAAAAAAATAACATAAATAAAATAAAATAAGTCAGGTTATAAGCATGTTGTGTATGTGTCAACTTATGAAAATCTATGTTATTTTCTTGACAAAATTTCCAGGTTCATGTAAAATTTAAGGGTTTGTGTCGGGTTCAGCCTGCGAACATGACCTATTTAACATCGATAATACGTGACGTATTTGTATAAGATTTTTGAGCTAAATTTTGAAGGCTGTATTCTAGAAAATGGTTTAATGTACTCATGTTATATATAATTATAGATTCCAATTTTACCCATTACCAAACAATGTGTACGTATGCTTCCTGTATTCAAGGGTTATATTGTAAGTTCTAGTTTTATTTCAAAGACTTTTTGGGTGTTCACTTTCAACAATTAAAACTAAAACAAATAATATTCGTCATCTTAAATGAATTAATTTTACACTCTAAAAGTGACAATGGATCCAAATGAAGGGTAAATTTAAAAAATAAGAGTGAAAACTCAAGTTGTTTCGTAAGTGTACATCCAAAGTGTGGTCAAAAAGCATGATGGCGAGGGTAAATTATATGGGTATGGTTATAATTAAATGAGTCATGTAGTTGTCTAAAGTCACGTTATTATGAGCTACACCAACCTCCTATCATTTCTATTTCCCATTATTAAATGCAATGGACCCCTCCCTTACCAATATTGGCCACACCTTATTTGTGTGTGTGTTTAATTGACAAAATTGCTTGATCAAATTTATTTAATTGGTTAATATTTGTTTAACTAATCAAAAGTAGTTTGGTCTAACCACGTGTTTTTAGTATATAAATAGTACTAAGCAAGATCATGAAACCTTAAAAAGAAAATTGATTGAACTAGTTATATCTGAAATTGATATGACATGGGTTCTTTTGTCATATATGTAACAAGTAAATTTTATTATTTTATATATATATGACTCCGATTTAAATAAATCACTAAATCAGTATTATCTACCTTACACATTGGTTAAATGGGAAAGGTTATACTAAAAACTTGATCACTTGAATGGAGAAAACTTTAAAAAATTCAACATAACAATCAAAAAAATTTTGTAATTCTTAATATTATTATAATAACATAAAACAAACAATTATCGAAAAAATTTAATTTACCTACGAGTTTACTATATATGTGTAACAGAATATTGATGTGTGTATATATGTGTAACAATCAAAATAATACACATAATATAACCCGTATGTAAATGTAAATTAAAATTTCTTTTGTTAACTTTTGTTTTACGTGATGATAATAATATATATTACATTGCGTTAGAAAAAACAAAAAAATAATAATTTACACTTAATTTTTAAGAGTTTTGTTAAATCAAGTGGTTTTACATTATTATATGCCCTTGATTAAATAATTACCAATTGCGTGATTGAAATTGTAACTTAGGGGATGTAAAGGCGAGTTATTTAGTGTTAACTCTTTCAAAATCATTTAAACGTTGGTTGCTTAAGGTTGACAAGTGAAACCTAAATTGAACCTTATTTAATAAACAAGTTCAATCACGCTGACAAGTAAGTTTGATTAAATTCATGATCATAAACAAAGTCTAAAATAAATGTAATATTACTGATGATATAAAATTCCATAACAAATAATAACTATATATAATAATGATACAAAATGTTATATAAAATTATAATTATAAGTATATATAAAATTAATTATATATACACATAAAAATAACTAAATAAAAAGTTTTTTTTAACAGCTAACCTTTTATCTATCTTGATGTTTTAAATAAGACTAGAACTCAGAACCATTTGATTGAATGTTATACACCTTTACCACTAGACTAAGCTTGTGATTATTTCTAAAATTACTTTTAAATTTTGATTTTTGAACATTTTTTTTGGCCGCGAACACATAATGTACCCAATATCCACTTTACTCTCAAAATCACACACCTACACTCCATGAGATTTGAATTCACATCCACTGGGTTGGGACAAAGTTAAGCTTGAGCTAAAAACTCATGTTTATATTTCATATGCTTTATTACAAAATGCCTATGGGAATATCCCTGAAATGATAAATATCAATATGGTATATTGTATTCAGAAATAGGGGTGGCAATTACTAATAAGTATAAAAGACAATTTTGGTGCCGCAAAGACCTATTGGGTAGCTTTGCGGCACTTTATTGTTACGCGTCGTTATGTTTTATTTTTTTTTATTAATTCTGATACTGTAGCGAACGTAAGGAAACCGACCAAATGTCAATTTTGTTTTTGTTTAGTTCCGGTATCGTAAGAAACGTGACAAGATCCGACCAAATTCATGTCGACTCGCATTGTTTATATTAAATACAAGTGGGCCATTGTCTTTGATCACATGCTTACCAAATAGCATACCAACAAGAGATAAAAACTACTCCATTTATAAATCAAAAGGATGCTTCCGATCTAAGGCATATTTAAATTTTAAACTCCATTTAGCATTTCTCAGTTATATACAAAAAAATATTATTTAAGCATTTGTTTCCGGTACCATTTATTTGAACTTCGTCTTGATAACATGTGTTTTATAGTTATTTAAGTATGAGACATACATATTTGATGACGAATGAGGAAGGTAAAATCGTCTTCTTTTTGGAGAATCATAAAATTTAACTGTAGTCTCTAGTCTTTCTCAGATAACCCCCCCCCCCCCCCCTCCTTTTCTCTTCCTCTCACTTACGTTCTTCACAAGATTTTTAGACAATTTTCATGATAAAACCCAATAATCGACTTCGACAAAAACCACATGACTTCAAACGACTTTTCAACAAATAAATTATTCAAATAATGGTTCAAGCAACCAATGTGTAGAACTTCATAATTAATCATTGTTTCAAGTGATTTCTTCATTAATAAATGAACACAAATAACACAATGAACATGGCAAATTTGTTAACTTATCCATTGATTTATTCAATAATTTTTCATAATTTTTTTATTGGTTCAGTTGAAGTGAAGATATCCATAAAGAAAGATGGGAGGTGGAGTCGAGTTCCACGACGTTATTAAAGGCTCAGTTATTTTCTCAAAACATGAGCTACATATATGTAACTCGTTAAGCCACACATATATAACATATTCAATCTACGTATATATAAGTCATAATTTTAAATATATGTAGACATACATGAGCTATATGTAATGTATATCTTATTATTCATTTTCAATTTCATATATATTATTCCTCTAAACATGTATATTTTCATGTTCATTTTGTTATGGCTACATATATGTAATCTACTACTTTACATAGATGCAAATGATTGTGTACACAATTATATAAATCAATTGGTGTTCATATGTTTGAGATTCTAGTAGTCGACCTTCAATTTTTTCTTCCTCCATATTTTTCTTTTGATTATATAATATACGAAAAAATGGTGTGATTTGGAGAATTGATTTTGTTAAAGAAAATGTATGTAATGTAATATAAGACAGGAGAGAAAATGAAAATATTTAGGAGATCTATTATGATGATGCAAAAAACTAAAAAATCAATTTACCCAATATACCCCTAACCCTTCTAACTAAAACCACTAACATCCATATATTTATGAAATTGGCCATTAATTGGTTTCAACATTTAATTAATCAAGATCAATAGTTGTAATTGGTTTTCTTAAAGAAACTTGTTTGATCATGTGTAGTTTCTTAGCAAGAAACTAAAAACCAATATTTGATAAACTGAAGAAACACTAAGTGACCCCGGCAGATTACGGATAATCTAGGGGTTAAGTAGATGTTTCCCACGAGGGTTAGGTCCGGCAAAGATGGTTATTCCTCTGATGACCTGCAAAACAGACACCGTGAGCTCGTCACTGAGAAGGGGGGGGGGGTATCTCCTTGTGACCACCCTCCGGCGTGAGAATCAGACTAGATTGCTCTTGAATATAAGTGTATATTAAGAGAAATTGCTAGAGCAGATATCAGATAATATATGGAGATATAAGATAATCATACCGTTCCAAGGTGTTGGAGTATTTATAGCCGAAGGTAGGTTTCCAAGCAGGTACAGCCAGCTGTATAATATTCCTTTTCTACCAACTGTGGGCTACGCACGTGCCATGCTGGTGGTTGGTGGGTAGGCAGCGGCTGATAGTGACATGGCCGGCTGTGTACTATTCCTTTTCTACCAACTGCAGGCTATGTACGTGCCACGACAGGGGTTGGTGAGTAGGCAGCGGCTGATAGTGACATTAAGTACTGGAGCGTGCTCCTCGTTGTACTGTTGTCAGTGAGCTGTCGCTGCTTTGGTCAGATCTTTTGTCCATACCTTGGCAGGTATAGTACAAAAGATCCTCCAGTAGCGTACGGACTGGCTCATTTGGGCGGGAGTATTCCCGGCTTTGGGCGGGAGTATTCCCGGCTTGCTCGTTCCTTCTTCAGATGACATTACTGAATTATTTGAGAGTTAGTGCCTTGTGCGTGTAGCCTTGCTGTTAGTGCGGGTAGCCTTCCCTAATGGCTAGTATCCGCAGCTGCGGGAACAGGCGGGGTACGTCACCATTGGGAGGCTTTTCCTGCGGGAACAGCTTGCGTACTGCGCGTAAGGACGTCATCTCTGAGCATGGTGGGTCCTGCGGATCCAGTTGGTCTTTGCGCAGACGTCCCTCTTTAAGGAGTCTTACGGGTCCAACTGCGCAGACGTCCCTCTTTAAGGTGAGTCTTGCGGGTCCAACTGGGTTCTGCTGGGACCTACCTCTTCAAGTCCCCCCAGTCCAATGTTCTTCTCATGAATTGTTAATGAGGTGAACTTTTGGACTTAAGCAAGGGGTTTCGAAAAAGGTTTAGTTTTAAGGTTCTCCGTGGGGATTCTTCCCGCGGGTTTCCTAATGTCACGCAGAATTTCCCACTTTTCTGCTTGATCTTTGGGTATGATGCGGGTAGGTGTGTAACCTCCTCGCAAGTCAGGAGCGTTGAGTTTCAGTTGTATAGGTTCTCCACGAGGTTTTGGTAGTTTTAGACATAGTGATCAATTATGTTTAAACAACCAATTCCATCTTGGAGCATCAAACAATCTAGTTCTCAATGTTCCCGCTATGCGGGGATGTTATATCCCTTTCCACAAGCATGGCCCCGAAGATCCTTCTTGGTTTCAATTCCCTGCGAGTGCTAAGTATGTGAAGGGTTTCGCCTTGACACTGTACCCGCACTCGTCTTATAGTTACTTTACTTCCAATGTATTCTTGGCTTCAATTCCTTGCGGGTGCTAAGTATGTGAAGGGTTTTGCCTTGACACTGTACCCGCACCCGTCTTATAGTTACTTGGTTGCCAAGCTATTCTTGGCTTCAATTCCCTGCGGGTGCTAAGTATGTGAAGGGTTTTGCCTTGACACTGTACCCGTACCCGTCTTATAGTTACTTGGTTGCCAAGGTAAAGGGGTGTATTCCCTCTTATTTTTGAATCTTTTTGAAATTCGAAGAGTTGGTGAAAGGATAAGAACAGTCCAACTGTTGAAGGGACGTCAGCGTGGTGTGACGGTTTCTTCTGACAGTTTCAGGACGTGCATGAAGTTATGGCGACGTGACAGTATATGGTCATTCCAGACGCTTTTTCAGGCGCGTGGGCGCGAAGTTTACGGCACGCGTCCTGTCAACAGCTGTTGCCAGCGTGCTATTTCCTCGTGTCATAGTTTCATTGCACCTGCGCTTTCCTCTCTCCTCCGCATTAAATTCATCGCATTCATTGCGATGAGTATATAAAGAGAGGAGAGGATGCATCTCAACTCACAGTTTCACTTGTAAGCGATTTCCGGCGAATACTCTAACTTTTCCGTCGAGCATTCTCCTGAAATCGTTCTTTCATACCTCCAATATGTCTTCTACTCATGATCCTGAGGCTACTGCCGAGGAGTCTGACGTGTACACGGAGAACCCGATGTCAGCGTCTGACAAGGACGATAAGAGTACTGCTGGCGAGTGCCAGTGTGCTCTTTCCGTCGACCTGTATCACTACATCGTCAAGAAGTTCATGCTCGAGCCTTTCGAGCCTGAGTTTCCTGAGCCTCACCAGACGGTGTACGATGCCCCCAAGGGCAAGATAGGGGTGTATGCTGCATTCTTCATCTATGGGAATCTCAGGTTCCCATTGACGAAGTTTGTGTACCGTGTTCTGGAGAAACACGGTGTACATTTGACGGAGGTGCACCCGATGGCGATCTCAAAGGTTCGCCACTTTGAATGGGTGTGCCACATTCTGGGCGTTGAGCCTCGCGTCGACCGCCTGATGACCTTCTACTCCTGGAGGTGCATCCAGGGCTGGTATACCTTGATTACTCGGATCAAGGGTTTGAAGATCTGTACTACCGAGCGCAGTCTTCGGTCTTGGAAACGGGAGTTCTTCTATATCTCTGCCCGTGTCGTCCCCATAGCGATGACATTCAAGAACGGGAGAGCACTCCCGAACCTTCACGCCTCCAACTACCAGGAGGCGGAATGGTTTACCAAGATCTCCCGGATCCAGACTCCGGTTTATCGCTTTGCGGAGTCTGGGATGGTGATGCTTGGGATGAGCCGGGTATGGAAGGATGCTGGGGCAGAGGCGCCACAGATTCCCATAGTTCTTGAATACGGTTCGAATTCTATTCCTTATGGTATGCTCCATCTCTTTTTGCTGATTTAGGGTTTTTCTTCTAACTGCTTTTCTGTTTATTTTCATAGGGGAACAATTTGCAGTCGCTTCTGCAACCGTGTGAGAGCGGTGTTCCCGCTCGGTTGGGTACTCGTGCTCTCGACGAGAACGAGTTGCCCATCTTGGAGCAAACGGCGGATCGGTTTGTGGAGGTCTACCCGCCAGGCCACGAAATTCTGAGCGCCACGCGGCCAGGTAAGGGTTTCATTAACCCTCGCCCTCTTCATGCTCAAACCTCTGCTGGAGTTTCTCTAATTTTGTCATCTTCTGATGAGGAATCCGCAGACGATCCTTTCTTCGTGAGGAAGAAGAAAGCTGCCGGCGTGAAGGGCAAGGCGAAGGTTGCCTCCACTGCCGATCAGGGGAACCGGTCTGACTCGGAGACCGAAAGTGAGGAGGCGGCGGGGAACCCTGGTGGTGGTGAGACAACTGTCTCGGAGGTTGAGACAGCTGCCACCTCCGCGCGACCAAGTTCTACGACGGTGACTGGCGTGAAGAGGCCAGTTCCATCGGGTTCGTCCCCGCCCGTCAGAACCTTCAAGATTAAGAAAACTCGTAAGTACTTTTTATTTATCTTACCCGCAATTCTTTTCGCCATTGTTTTTAATATCTTGTCTTCATGCAGGCGTGGATGTAACCGCATTCCAAAGTGATGCGGGAAGGAGCAGTTCTGGACCCACGACGGTAGGTTTGGTCAACCTACCCGAGGCGATGACCCAGGCAGCTGCGCCTGTTTGCAGCATTGGTTCAGTTGCTCATCCCGTTGAGGCAACTATTCCAACTGTAACGTCCTCTCCGCCGGCTGTCAGTGCCATATTCACTGCATCCTTCACTGAGCCGGTGGTGATTGTTTCTGCGAACTCTTCCGCAGCAGCGGCCACGGTTGTGAGTTCACCTCCAGTGAGTTCACCTCCGATGGTCTCTACCGAGGCGGCTTCAACCGTGCCTCCGGCACCGGCGACTACCTCGTCCCCGGCCGGTTCAGCAGGTATGTTCAGGGTTGGGGCTTCTAGCCAATCTCTGCCTCCTTCCCATCTGCCTGACCTCTTGGATGGATATCCCTTAGGTTCGGGTGATGGGTTTGGCGGCTATCGGCATGTTGTCGACCCTACTGGTGCGTAGGGTTATTTTGGCCTTTTTTTTTCTTTTCCTAACTGTTTTTTGTTTTTACAGTGTCGGATTCCAATGAGGTGTATGTTCCACGGTGGAACATCCGCCGAGGAACAACCCTTCGGACGGCTGTGGACTGCGTCGAGTGGGCGCGTCACGCCACCCCAAGTGGTGCGTTGGGGGAAGCTATGTCTAGCTACCAGGAGGGTAGGCTGACGAACGAGCTTCGGATTCTTCTTGCCCGGATGCAGCCGCGCGTCGAGTTGCTTTATCGTGAAAACGACAAGTTAAAGACGGCGCGTAGCCAGGAAGTGGCTCAGGCGCGGGCTATCCGGGAGGAGAACAGGAGACTTTCCGCCGTTGCTGCGGAGAAGGAAAAGGCCTTCAAGTCCCTCGAGGTTGAAGTTGAGGCCCGGCTCGAGGCCCGTTCCAAGGCTACCCAAGCTGTTAACGAACAGCTTAGGTTGGCTAAGGAAACTGCGCGGAACGCGACCGAGAGGGCCACCAAAGCTGAAGCCATTGCTGAGCCTCTGCGCGCCGAGAATGAGGAGCTTAAAGCCAAACTAGAGAGGCTCCAGCAGGCTCATGATGCCTTGGCCATGGAAGACGCCAAGAAGCTTCAAGAGATCTTGGACCAGAGGGGTATGCTTGACCATACTGAGCGTAAGCTGAAGGGCGTTGAAGAGGCTGCTGCTAAGGAAGTGTTGCTTGCCAACCTTAACAAAAATGAAGCCGAACGCGCCCGCAACCAAGCTCAAGCTGCCCTCCAGGAAGCTCTGATCACCAAGGAATGGCTTTTACGAGAAGCGTTGTCGTAGGTATGCGTAGCTTCATAATGTCTTTACGCTTTTCTTTATACTTAGAAAAGTTTTTGATACATATATATTTTTTTTTGTAGGTTGTGCATCGGATCTTCACGAACACATCTTATGACGATGCCATGAGCGCAGCCCTCAACGCTTCTCATGAGGATGGGGAAAAGGCTGGTTTCTTGCTTGGTCTGGGGTTTGTTGAGAAGGGCATCCCGCCTTCCAACTTCCCTCTTTATGACGTGGACACTGAAGCTGCCTATGACCAAGAAGTGAACCAGTATGCTGCCTTCCCGCATCCGGTGGTGGAGAAGGTGAACGAAATTGCTGCTGCTGATGATGGGCTAACCATTCTCAAGACTTTCCTTGAACCGCCACAGCCAACTGATGGTGCGGGTACAAGTGGGTTTGGAGGGAGTGGTCCTGAAGTTTGAACATTGAGATCCCTTCCCACCGTTAGGATAGATTTATATTTCTGTAGGCGGGTAGATACCCGGCCATTCTTGTAATGTTTGAATTTTTTTATGAAATATAAATGTTTGTGCGGGTAGGACCGCCACTTTCACTGGATGACTTGCTTTATAAACGTTATATGACTTGCTCATGCATATTATAATTTAATTTGACACTTGTTTTGCCTCATAAACAATATATGATTCGCTCGTGCAAACTTTAGTTGAACTTAGCAATTTTCCAAGTGTTTTGAATAAGTTAACCGTTCGACGCGTGGTTGTCAATAGGTTAGTGTTCAGTTTCCTCTATCATGATTGTGCGGGTAGGACCGTCACTTTCATTTAGTGGGATGACCAACCTTTACCTATAACTGACCTGCGTGAAGGTTTTCGTTAGAAATATTTTTGCCGTTTTTTGTGTTTATGCGGGTTTTGCCGCCTTCCACACGCAACGACTTACTTCCCCACTTATTTATGCGGTGAATACCGGCATATCAGTGTTTTGAATAAGTTAAACCTTTCGACGCGCGGTTGTCAATAGGTTAATGTTCAGTTTCCTCTATCATGATTGTGCGGGTAGGACCGTCACTTTCATTTAGTGGGATGACTAAACTTTACCTATAACTGACCTGCGTGAAGGTTGTCCTCATCTCTTAGAAATTTTTGCCGTTTTGTGTTTATGCGGGTTTTGCCGCCGTCCACACGCAACGACTTACTTCCCCACTTATTTATGCGGTGAATACCGGCATCAGTGTTTTGAATAAGTTAAACCTTTCGACGCGTGGTTGTCAATAGGTTAATGTTCAGTTTCCTCTATCATGATTGTGCGGGTAGGACCGTGACTTTCATTTAGTGGGATGACCAAACTTTACCTATAACTGACCTGCGTGAAGGTTGTCCTCATCTCTTAGAAATTTTTGCCGTTTTGTGTTTATGCGGGTTTTGCCGCCGTCCACACGCAACGACTTACTTCCCCACTTATTTATGCGGTGAATACCGGCATATCAGTGTGGAAAGTTCATAAGTATAAATGTAAGACCATCAGCGTCAATGTAATAAGGAGAATCATTTCCATTAGAAGTGGCTCTGGGCCTTTTCTTTACAAGTTTGGAATTGATCTACATGCAACCTGTGTAATTGAGCTCCCTTCCATGTTCTTGGGATGGGGGTGTCATCGAGCCTTTCGAGCCGATATGCACCTGGTTCGGAATCTCGTTGTTTACGCAGTATGTAGTCTCCAACATTGAAGCTGCAGTTTCATTCGTGTTTTCCCCAACTGGGGTTCTACACGCATTAGCCTGCTCAGCGTTCATTGCGCCACGAGGTGCGTGAGTTTCCCATCTCTGACAAATGCTTCGACGACGTCCTTCAAGTCTAAGCATTCCTCGGTGGTGTGGCCTTTTGTCCTGTGGAAGTCACAGGATTTGCTTTGATCAGCGTTTGGACGCTGTCGGATAATTGGAGCCTCTGGCCATGGGAGCCTCTCGGTGGCGAATATATCGGTGACGCTTTTGGTGAGTGGCGTCCATCTGGAGTTCCGGTTCGACAACTGCATGTTATCCCTTCCGCCTAACCGAGGGTGTGAGCCGGATGTGTCAAAGTTTACCCTTGACTGCCAAATGCCTAGCTTCCTCTTTTTGTTTAGTCGGGCGGTAAGGACGTTGTTTTCTCTTGTTTTCTGAGTGTAGAGGTTTGTGCTCTGGGGAAAATCTCTACCCAGTTGCTTTTCCGTTTCCGCGAAGCGTTTAGCTGCTGTCATGATGGCATCCCATGTGGATGGCATGCCGTCTTTACCCGTCAATGTGCGGATAAGCTCTGGGTATTCGGCGCCTTGGATGAAAGCTGCGCGAACAAGATCTTCGCTTATGGTGCCCAGACTCAGTTTCTTTGAATTGAAGCGCGTGATGAAGTCTAGTAAAGACTCATCTTCTTCTCGGATGCAGTTGAGGATCGTCCATTGCTCTTCGGTATACTTTCTTTGTTGACTGAAGTGTTGGCTGAACTTTTGCTGGAAGTCAGCCCAATCGTAGATGTGGTGGACCGGTAGACGGTCGAACCACGCTCTGGCTGCCCCATTAAGCGTCATTTGGAACATATAACACCACGTGGGTTCCGTCCAATTGCTGACGGTTGCCCCCGCTATGAATCTGTTCAAATGATCGTCTGGGTCAGATATACCATCATAAGTGCCGATGTTGGACATCTGTTTAGCACTCTTCAGGGCGATTGCTTCCGCAATGTCCCTTGCAAACTTGGACGTTCCCGCATTTGCAACAGTCGGTCTAAAGGTTTTGGAGAAGTCACGTGGGTTTCCCCCCGCGTTCCTTTGTTTGAAGGTTTCTCCAAAATTCCTTCTTGGTTGGAAGTCCGTTTCCTTACGCTTCCCTTTCGCCCTATGGCGAGGGTTTGCGTCGCTGTCGAACTCCGAATCATCGTCCCAGTACTCGCACTCATTGCTCATGTTGAGCTGTTGTCGAGTGCTTCCGAATTCGTCAGCCTGTTGGAGTGAACGTAAGCGTTCATCCAACTCAGCTTGGAATTCCTTCTGACGTGCTTCCGCCCACGCTTTAACTTGATCAAGTGTTTGGCGGGGAAGCTTCGTCTGTCGTCTTTCCACCCGGGTATCAATGAATCCCAGGGGAGGATTGTTTACTGCACTTGCCCCGGCTTGGGTAACCGGGGTAGTGTTCGTAAAATTTACTGCATTTGCCCCGGCTTGGGTAACCGGGGTAGTGTTCGTAAAATTTGTGTACTCGCCGGTGTTCCCCCCAGTAGCTGGGGTTGTGGTTACCGGAGTTTCTTGGTCACTCGTTGGCCTTGGCAACGGAGTAACCTTATCCATCTTTCCAGAAGTTTTGAAAAAACTGAGAATTAGTTCCAGCTTTTATGCACGGATGGCGCCAATGAAGAAACACTAAGTGACCCCGGCAGATTACGGATAATCTAGGGGTTAAGTAGATGTTTCCCACGAGGGTTAGGTCCGGCAAAGATGGTTATTCCTCTGATGACCTGCAAAACAGACACCGTGAGCTCGTCACTGAGAAGGGGGGGGGTACCTCCTTGTGACCACCCTCCGGCGTGAGAATCAGACTAGATTGCTCTTGAATATAAGTGTATATTAAGAGAAATTGCTAGAGCAGATATCAGATAATATATGGAGATATAAGATAATCATACCGTTCCAAGGTGTTGGAGTATTTATAGCCGAAGGTAGGTTTCCAAGCAGGTACAGCCAGCTGTATAATATTCCTTTTCTACCAACTGTGGGCTACGCACGTGCCATGCTGGTGGTTGGTGGGTAGGCAGCGGCTGATAGTGACATGGCCGGCTGTGTACTATTCCTTTTCCACCAACTGCAGGCTATGTACGTGCCACGACAGGGGTTGGTGAGTAGGCAGCGGCTGATAGTGACATTAAGTACTGGAGCGTGCTCCTCGTCGTACTGTTGTCAGTGAGCTGTCGCTGCTTTTGTCAGATCTTTTGTCCATACCTTGGCAGGTATAGTACAAAAGATCCTCCAGTAGCGTACGGACTGGCTCATTTGGGCGGGAGTATTCCCGGCTTTGGGCGGGAGTATTCCCGGCTTGCTCATTCCTTCTTCAGGTGACATTACTGAATTATTTGAGAGTTAGTGCCTTGTGCGTGTAGCCTTGCTGTTAGTGCGGGTAGCCTTCCCTAATGGCTAGTATCCGCAGCTGCGGGAACAGGCGGGGTACGTCACCATTGGGAGGCTTTTCCTGCGGGAACAGCTTGCGTACTGCGCGTAAGGACGTCATCTCTGAGCATGGTGGGTCCTGCGGATCCAGTTGGTCTTTGCGCAGACGTCCCTCTTTAAGGAGTCTTACGGGTCCAACTGCGCAGACGTCCCTCTTTAAGGTGAGTCTTGCGGGTCCAACTGGGTTCTGCTGGGACCTACCTCTTCAACCACTAACATCCATATATTTATGAAATTGGCCATTAATTGGTTTCAACATTTAATTAATCAAGATCAATAGTTGTACCCCTAACCATAATCAATCCATATATTTATGAAATTGGCCATTAATTGGTTTCAACATTTAATTAATCAAGATCAATAGTTGTAATCGGTTTTCTTAAAGAAACTTGTTTGATCATGTGTAGTTTCTTAGCAAGAAACTAAAAACCAATATTTGATAAACTATAAACATTTGCATTCAAATAACTTATTTGAGAAAAACCATTTCAATAGACGTAAAAGTATACACTAATAAGGTATTATAATACTTGGCCCCTTATAGTGATCATTCTTTTTTTGCTTTGACCACAAGTCACAGATTGATTATGTCATTCTAAGAGCACTTACATTGAATTCTTTATCTACAAATATAACATACATATATAACATAGAGAAAACTCACATCACTCTCTAAAATTTGTTGATCTTCTAAAAGTCTTCTGTATCTCATTTTTTTATATTTATCTTTATTTAACTATATGATATTTATTATTATTTTTAATTATATTCTCTCCTTTCACTCATAAATATAGAGTTTGTGAGATAGGGAACGACTAATGACTCTATGCATAAGAAACAAGAGTCCGAGTCCTAAATAGTTTTATTTTATGAAACCAGATAGAACTGAATTATACGTCGAAAAATGAAAATCTTTCTTAAATCATATAGATAAGTTAATACATAAGTCAACATAAATATTCTAAAAATCCTATACGCAAAACACGTTAAACTGTGAAATTCTTAATAAAACTTAAACGAGAGTATAAAACATTTCTTATGAAATCAATAATTTTTTCTATTCAGACTTACATAAGATTTTATTAGTGTTATATATGTGCATATTTGTTGAGTATTCTAAACTAAAAATTTCAAGAATCAAGGAACAACACTAAAAAAAATAAAAAAAAAATCCAAGTGATATGAGCCCGACAGAATTTATATAATATAGTTACTTTTGATTGATAATATTGACCTTGAGATATAGTTTGTCCTTAGCACAATTTCTTCTGACACTAGTTCACGGGCTTTTTGGGAAGAAAAGCAAAATGTCACATTGTCTTGCATATAGATAGATTCCCCATATGTTACGTAACACTACCCAACAAACCTCCACACACAACCCTACAAAACATTCTTTTTCCCTAGCAAATGTTTATTAACTAACTCATTATTAATTATAACAAGAAAAAAAAGTGATTTTTCTTTTTTATCATGAATAATTTTACTAAAAAAGATTATCTCCATGGCGAACTTGGCATGTACTCGACGATTTTGTATCCTCGGTACACAAGTATGGATACCCGGATACGACATGGTCATGTGATATTAACATTTAACAACAATCTTTTATATGTTATATCTGTATACACCAATTGAGTGACACTATATATTTTTAGACAATAACGCCATACATAAGCACAAAAGACATAGAACGCTAAGATTTCGAAGTTGTTATAGATTTTAGTATGAGCTATTGAGATTTGAGACATTATTTAAGTGATTACCATTGTGCATTTATGTTAATCTCGTCAACTAGCAACCATTAAAGGCCTGCTTGATGACGACATGACTAAAAGTCTGATGTGTGACAACGGATTTATGATGACATAACCTTAAAAAATGTATTTATAGAAATAAAGTCTGAATAACAACCAAAAATTTGCTAGTTTCTGCATGCTTGTTTAATGGATGTAGTCAAGAATCTAACATTAACATCCTCAATATGGCAAGAACTTTATATATAATGGCTGATGTAAATCTAAATTTTAATACTAACAAAAACTACAAAGGACTAAAATTGACTATTGGACATCACATGAGGATATTATGGTAATCAACTTTTTAAATTTTAAGAGGGAAAAATAATTCAGAAATATCAAAAAGAGACAAAACATAAAAAAGATGAAAGAGAAGATAATGAAAGGAGTAAAAGAGGTGATAAAGAAGGGCTTTAAATTTAGGCAGTTAAGACTTTAGAGTGAATCCAAAAGCAGCAATGTACAACTTGCATTGCCAGTGACCTGTTGGAACACATGATTTGCCTATCAAAAAGAAAGGGTATTTTTGTCATTTTACAATACTACAAAAGCAAAAACACACACCCTTATTACTGTCTCTTTGCACCTCTTCTCTCTCTCATCTTCAAGATTCAAGAAAAGACCAACATATCTCTCACTATGATTGAGTAAAAACACAGATTTGTATCAAAATCCACCAAATTTTCAACTTTTTACTAGTGAATTCAACATGGGTCTTTCATTTTTTTACACTAGATAACAATAGTGATGATCTTGAATCTTGAAGATCCTCTTGTTGTTTCAATGAGAGGACTTACAATTTCCTCACACACCCATTAACCAAAACATCAAGAAAACCATAAAGATTTAATCTTTTTCCAATTTCCTCACACACCCATTACCCAAAGCATCAAGAAAACCATAAAGATTCAATCTTTTTACAATTTCCTCACATACCCATTAACCAAAACATCAAGAAAACCATAAAGATTGAATCTTTTTGCAACTTTTTTGCAATTTCTCACATACCCATTACCCAAAACACCAAAAAAAAACCCATAAAAATTGAATCTTTTTGCAATTTCAAACATACCCACAAAGATTTTCTTGCTAAATTCCAACATTTGCAAAGATGAAGAAACATGGGTGGCAGCTTCCTTACCATCCTCTTCAGGTACTCAAAATCTTTACTTTTTTAGGGGTTTTTAAAATTTTGTCACTTGATGCTTTAATTGTCATTAATTGTTATTAATTTTGGCAGGTGGTAGCTGTATCTGTGTTTTTAGCGTTGGGCTTTGGTTTCTATGTGTTCTTTGCTCCATTTGTTGGTAAAAAGATGTACCAGTATATTGTAATGGGGATCTACACCCCTCTTGTAAGTTTGTAACTATTAAAGTTTCAATCTTGGTGACAAAATATTAAAGATCTGTGTTTGAGTTTTTTTTTTCTGAAGAAGTAAACTATGATTTTGATTGTTAAAAATATGGTTTTGTTTGCAAAATTGAACTAGTTTTATGTAATAATTGATGGGTTCTTTCTGTTTTGTGTTATTTGTGAACAATTTTGTGTTCTCAATTATTAAAGTTTCAATTTTTTTGCCAAAATGTTAAAGATCTGTGTCTAATTTTGTGTTAAAAATATGATTTTGATTGTAAATTTGAACTAGTTTTATGTAATAATTAATGGGTTCTTTCTGTTTTCTGTTATTTGTGAACAATTTTGTGTTTCCAATTATTAAAGTTTCAATTTTGATGCTAAAATATTAAGGATCTATGTCTAATTTTGTGTTAAAAATCTGATTTTGATGGCTAAATTTAACTAATTTTGTGTAATTCTTAATGGGTTCTTTCTGTTTGTGTTATTTGTGAACAATGTTATGTTCCCAATTATTAAAGTTTCAATTTTGATGCTAAAATATTAAGGATCTGTGTCTAATTTTGTGTTAAAAATCTGATTTTGATGGTTAAATTCAACTAAGTTTATGTAATTCTTAATGGGTTCTTTCTGTTTTGTGTTATTTGTGAACAATTTTATGTTCTTAATTATTAAAGTTTCAATTTTGATGCAAAAATGTTAGATCTGTGTCAAATTTTGTGTTAAAAATCTGATTTTGATTGTAAAATTGAACTAATTTAATGTTATTTTCGATGTTTTTTCATATATATTTTTTTGTGATTTGTGAATGATTTTGCTAGATTATATCTGCATTTGGGTTGTATATATGGTGTGCGGGTGCAGATCCGGCAGATCCAGGTGTTTTCAAGTCGAAAAAGTATACGAAAACCCTGAGTAATAAAATGAGTGGTAGGGTTAAAGAATCTAAACTTGGTGCGGGATCGACTTCATCGATACAAGATGCAAATGCTGCAAGTGTTGGAGGTAAATCTTCGGTCAAGAACACGAAGAATCAAGATTCAAGAACTGAAGATAATGTGTCGGAAACTGTAAAAACCGGGTCGAGACCATCTTGGTTTTGGGCTTTGATTCCTTGTGGTTTGATGTGCCATTGCTGCTCAAGTTCAAATGATGAATCTTCTGAACTTCAAAATAGTGAAGGTGGCATGTTTTACTGTAGTCTGTGTGAAGTTGAGGTAAATTTTTTGCTGTAAAAACTAAAAAGAATTAAAATTTGATATAAATTCTTCAGTTTTAAACATATACTGAACATGGCCCATATATTTATTATTTTCAAAGATATTTAACCTTAACCTGTGCACATTTAATATCGTGTAAACTGAACATGACCCGTGTAACAAATTTATCTATTACATAAAATATATTTTTGTTATAATTTTTAACGGGTTGACATGTCGACCCATTTTAACTAAAATAGTTAAACAAGTCAATTCGAGCACGACCTGTATATTAAGAAGGTTTCGGTATGACAAGGTTTCGGTTTTGACCTTATCAAATATATTTTTTAATTATAACTTTAAACGCGTTGTGACGGTTCAACTTAATTAAAAAGGCTAAACATGTCAAACCGAACACGAAAAATTTACTAAACGGGCCAGAAATTACAGCCCAAAACCTTATTACTTTCGTGTCATGTCAAGAATGCCACCTCTAGAAAAAGCAAGTAACTTCTGTAAAAATATTAAGTTTTTACACTAAAGAATTGAGAATATGCAGAATTAACTAATTTAGCATCTAAAATATATGTACATTATCGGTTTCTGTAGGTTTTCAAGTACAGCAAGCATTGTAGAGTTTGTGACAAATGTGTTGATCGCTTTCGATCATCATTGCAGGGTATGTGCTATGTAAGAATAAAGAATCAAATCATGTAAAAACTCGACATTTAACGCGTTATTAATTATTATTTTGCAGTGGTTGAATAACTGTGTCGGCAAGAAGAATTACAGAAAGTTCTTTACTCTTATGATCTCCGCTCTTCTCCTAGTAAGACCACATTGTCATATTGACTTTAGTCAATTTTTGGTCAAACAGTCAAACATTGACAAGTGTTATTACTTTTGTTATAATGTAGCTCGTACTTCAATGGTCAACGGGGATTGTCGTGTTGATATGTTGTTTTCTTGATCACAAAAGATTCAGTTTAGACATTGCTATCAAATTGGGAAGCAGCTTCTCTTTAGTGCCTTATGTTATAGTCGTGGTGAGTGTCGATCGTCAAATGTCTAAAATACCCTTCACCAACGGAAAATTTTAAAAATTTATATTCAAATTTTTACAGGGAGTGTGCACGATTTTGGCTATGATCGCAACGTTGCCACTTGTTCAACTTTTCTTCTTTCACATTCTTCTAATAAAGAAGGTATATTACTATATTTCATATTATTCATTAACATATTTGAATAATATTAATATAACTATGCTCTGTGCAGGGAATAAGTACATATGATTACATTATAGCATTGAGAGAGCAAGAACAACAAGGCCTCGGTGGTCAACAAAGTCCACAAATGTCACCAGCGAGCTCTATCACCGGTTTAAGTAGCGCGAGCTCGTTTAATAATTTTCGTCAAGGATCTTGGTGTACGCCCCCTCGTTTGTTTGTTGAAGATCAGGTAGTTCCATTTTTTGATAAATTACTATAAATAAAACTATTTTTTTAATTAGGAAAATTTTACACTTTATAACTGAAACAACCAACTTTAAATTAGGCATTAATGATATGCAAAAAAGTATTTACATGTCTAAACATATGGTAATTTTTTAAAATATAGTAAATTACATTTTTAGCCATTTATGTCCTTGAACTAAGTTAACTACAAAAAAAAACATTTTTTTATTTAGAAAGTTGTAACATATTACGTCCGTTCCACTAACTGAATATATAGTTCTTGTTGGTTTTTAGCGTATAATATTCATTTTATTCTTATTTTCTTGACTATAATAGTTAGACAGTTTTATATCTATCATTTTCTGATTTTAATGAAGAAAACAAGTTGCTTATTATTTACACATGTGCATCATAAATCTTTACTACATACAAATGTAGTTGGTGTTACAAATTTTTAACCTTAGATTTGTATTTTGGTAATAATATGTGACTTGATTGCTAAAATTGGTAATAAAATGTATTCTGATGTATATTTTGCTTGTAACTTAAAGTTGGTTGCTAAATATGCAAAAAAGCATAAAGCTTGTTTCTGTTTTGTACAGTTTTTGGCCCGTTAGAGATAAAGCATAACCCAAATCGACTCGATCCTAACTAAAAGAAGTGTATTAAATAACATACATCTTTTTTGCAGTATGATGTAGTTCCACCGGACACTGGTTCGGTTAGCTCACTGGGCAAGAAGACAATAGACGAGCCCGTTAAGAAAAAGAACCCTGCAGCCGTCAAGATCAGCCCGTGGGCATTGGCCCGTTTGAACGCAGAAGAGGTATCAAAAGCCGCAGCTGAAGCCCGAAAGAAGTCCAAAATCATCCAGCCCGTTTCACGAAAAGACACCCAACAAACCGGCCCGTACGGGCTCGAACGTGATCACAGCGTCGGAAGCAGCGAACGCCAGTTATTCTCAAAACTCGACAGTAGCCGAAGACGAGGAAGCAGCAAACGGATCCGTCTTCCAGAACATTCACATCCTGCAGAACAGCCATCATTAACGGGCCTGGCCCCGTTGCAGCTGGAGGCCCGTAGCGTTTTCAGGCCCATGGGCTCAACTGGCATAGTGGAATCATCACCCGACAGTAGCTTGGACTCGTGCTCGCCCGATATTCATCCGGTTAGGATATCTTCGGGAACGGATGAGGCTAGGAAACCGATGGGTGAGGCCCACGAGAGGGCCAGGGTAATGCCGTTGTCTAGATCGACTAGTGACGGGTATGACGCCTCGGGTGGGGAGGATAGTGACCGGGTCCCGACACGGTTGGTTCAAAGGTCGGGAACGTGGAGCGCGCGGTTGTTTAGTGGTGAACAAGATGAAATGATAGCAAGATTGAAGATGGCATCTTCTTCAAGATCAACATCTAGTTATGGAAAATGAAAGATAAAAAAATGGTCATTTTTGTAATTTTTTTATTTGTTAGGGTTGGATTTGAAAGTTAGAATCTTGACAGGTTGTGGAGTATGTGGATGGATGGAATGAGTAAATTGGGAAAAAAGATAATATTGATGTAAACAAGAAACAAGTGATTTGAGGCCTTTAATGAAGCTTTAAATTGGGTTGTAATTTGTTCAAATCCTTGTAAGGTAACTTGTGTTCATTATTCATGAATATATTATGATGCAACTACTCTTGCCAAAACAGCCGGGTTGGGTTAGACGTGAGTAATATCGGTTTCGGGTTAAAATAAGTAGTTTTAAAACGCGTGTTTAAAATAAGTCGTTTGAAACGTGTGTTTATTGTTCTCTTCATCTTATTTTAAACCTTGCTTGTATTCATGAATGTGATTTACAAGAACATATGATGAACACGAATATTTAACGTGTTTGTGTTCTTTTAGAGGTTCACATCTTTTTCTTATGTGACTCGTTCTTTCTTAATGGGTCAATGTGACCGTCCCTTCTAATTCTTTGCGCTTAGACAAATAACATTTAACCCAAAAGAGCGAAAAAATAAGGATCATGTTCGAGATTCATCCATACTGTAAGAACAAGTTTGCAACTAGAAGATGTGGTATGATGTATTCTAATTCCACCCTATATTTCTTGTCCTTATTTTCTACACTTTTACTTTTATTAACATTCAAGAAAAGAATATTTCTAAGAATTTTATCAAACAAGTCGTTGTAGTATAGTGGTAAGTATTCCCGCCTGTCACGCGGGTGACCCTGGTTTGATACCCGGCAACGGCGTTTGCTTTTTGTTTACATTAACAACTTAGAAAAGAGGGCATTAAAGATAATTCCCATTGAATAAGTTCAAAAGGTTTATAAATTTATCTTTCTATTATTAATTTATGATTATGAACTCAAGTTTGCAACAGATTGTACTTGAAGTTCAAAATATAATGACCATAATTTCAAATCTAACTCTAGTTAATCCAAAACAAAAAATACCAAAATGGAAACTTTTTCATCAAAGATTGAAGCTTTTGAATGTTGCACATCTTCATCTGCCTCCAAAAACGACTAAAACAAGAAATGAAGCGAGGCAGCCGATTATTATAGTGCCAGGGCCGTCTCCGAAAATCATTAAATTTTTTTGGGTTGAAGGCGAAAATTTTTTGGGCCTTAAGTAAAAGAGTTTTTGTTGGGTTTAAGCATTTAAATTTTTAATGAGTTTAGTTTGTTATGATTTGAGTTGTGCAAAATACTGTTGTTTATAAATAAGCTTAAATGAGTTGAGTACTTGGATTTAAACTTTAAAAAATACATATTTTTTTCATAAAAATATATAAAAAAATTTTAAAAAAAATTAAATTCAGGCCTAACGTGGTGATCGGGTCAGGGCCGTCGCCACCCTGCCCTCCTATCCAAGCCGGCCATGTACAATGCATATCACGTGTTTGGAAACAATTTGTATACTGATCGTAAATAATCGTGTAACACTTTGTGAATTCGAATGTTTAGTGAGTAGGTACAATCAATAGTGTAAACAACCGCTTTTGAAGGAAGAGTAGAAGATTTTGCAACTAATGGCAAGTTTTTAGACCTTAAATCCGGATTGTTACATTCTAGATTTCTAAAGCTAAGGTTGATTGAAATATGATCACTCGACGTGTAAGTAAGTCAAAGAAACGAGAATGTTGACATTCGCTAGAAGGTCCGAGATAAATGATTTGTAATATGTCATTCACGTTCATATTTCATGATAGAAAACAAGAGATGAGAAGTTGCTTTGGTTGTGTCTTGCTGGCTGCATATACTTAAACATTGGACTGTAAATAAAGTCACTTAATGCTTAAATATGTGAATATTAATAAGTTTTTCTAAATAAAAAGGAAATAACAATGCTGTAATTTGTATTGACAGTGGGTACTTATAGAGTTAGTGCTTGAGCCTTGGATACTTTAGTATAAAGAATATTAACTGTTGTTTGTGCTTAAATAGCCTTGGATACCATCATTACAACTTAATAACACAATCGATTTTAGTTATTCGCCGTGGCCAATATATGACAAGGTTAAAAATATTGTTACATTGTATCTTACTGATGTTGATGATGCTTACAATGCAAATAAAACAGTAAGGGAGTATATGAATCTTATACAGAAGTTTATATATATATTTTGTTTGTATAAATAATAAATTTAATATTATTCTACACAAAGGAAGCAAACAAGTCGTTGTAGTATAGTGGTAAGTATTCCCACCTGTCACCCGGGTTCGATCCCCAGCAACGGCGAACATATTTTTGAATGTTGCTCTCCGGCAAACGTCGTATAATCGTTCACTTTCCATTTTATAAGTTCAAAGTTTATAATTCATCTTTTTTTCTGTTAATTTTTGAACACAAGTAAAGAGCAAATTGAACATGAAGTTCAAAACAACTATTACTATAATCATACAACTTACTACTTTTTTCTGTTAAAGCATCCAAAACTGATTCACACTCAATATTAGACGCGTTTTCCAAACTATAAGACTAGCAACAGAAGAAAAACCCGGACTCATCATGAAACTATACATTATCGCCAAAAGCAGTCCTTCCCATATTCTTGTATACCTGTCTTTGTAGCTCAAAGTTTTCACACGATGCATAAATAATCCCCCGATAAATGACATCCCAATGGCCGAACCAAAAAAGATCATTAAACCAACTGGAGTGTTATTTATGATTAAACCAGTAGACTTTAATAACGCCTCTGAGGCTTTAACTTGTATACATCTTCTAACACTGACTCACCATATTACAAATGATAAAAGCAGCCCGGATATGATGACACCAGCTATAAAACAAGGAACGAAATGAGACAGCTGAATATTACAGCAGCGCATACTAACAAACTATGTGGAAACAATTCGCCTCGATATCTTTCTAATAATCACATTAAATTTTGAGGAACCAAATGTTTTTAAGCGCATAAGTAAAATCAACAACAATGTGATGTACAAAGGGAAACACATTGATGTTGAAATGCTCGCACGAATGTTCCACAAACGGTCTTAAAGGAAGAACAAAAGATTTTGCAGCTAATAACGAGTTTTTGAACAATAATGAAATGATCTAGATTTCTAAAATTGAAACACGTGATCTGATCGAGTTATAACGATCACTTGATGTGTAAGCAAGTCAAAGAAACGAGAATCTTGATGATCGCTAGAAGGTCCAAGACAAACGGTTTGTAATTATGTCATTCAAGTTCATATTTCAGGATGGAAAACAAGAGATGAGAAGCTTTTCTTATGTTGTGTTTTCCTGCATACTCTTAAACATTGTTACTGTAATGTCAAAATATATGAAAAAAATAAGTTTATTAAAATAAAAAGGAAATAATAATAATGTTCTGTTTAATCTTTTACAAAGAAAAATAGGTGGTTTTATTATTCTAGATTCCCACATCGCCAGAGGGAAGATATAGGTAAGCAGGGGTGTATAATAAATAAGGAGAACGGGCTAGCGGATTACTTACTTACCTGGACGGGGTCAATGGGTGATCAATAAGACCTATGGCCTAGGTTGGTGACCTCCATTGCACTTAGGAGGGGTGCCTGCCTAAGGTCGGCCCAAGTGGTCGAGCCTACGTCATAATTTGTGGTAGTGGAGGCCTGCGTTCGCGCGGCCTCTACACAATTTTTAAGTTTAAATTTTATTAAATATTTTTCCTTAACGTTATAAATTCGCCTAATTTTTCGTTAATGTGTTATTTATTTGTCTAAGTTATAAAACAATTAAATTTTTTTATTTGATTCACAATTGAAGGGCTTTGTATATTTATGTATATTTGATTCACAAGTATGTAATATGTTTACACACAAATATATTAATAATAATCAAGCTTCACATTACACAACAACAAAACTATACACAAATTCTTGTTCTTCAAGCTCCCACAACATGATGGACCTTCTCATCAAACCCATCAACTGCCAATTCACCATGAAAATCCCTACAATAATTATACAACACTGCGGTCGCAACAGTAATGTGACGCAAATACGACATGAGCCAGATCGAACCAAACATCAAAGCAAACAACTCATACCCAGAGCTACTTAACGAACGAACACCATCTAACAACACCCATACCGAAATCCATACAAAAGATACAAAATACAAAAACAATAACAACGAAACCGATCTCATCCCCTTCACTAAACACGAGCTCCTTCTCAAAGCCGAAATACCATATTTCGATTCAACCACGGCCACCACAAAAGCCAGCCACCAATTCACATGGAAATACGTTACAAGTACGATAATAATACTCACAGATAACCAGGTGAACGTGGAACCTCTCTCTTGACCTATATTTGTTGTAACAACAATAAGATATATCATTCCCACGACAAGAATGAGAAGACTGTGTGCTATGACACTAGTCATGACGACAGGGAAGAAGGAGGATGTTAGAGACTTGACTGCAGTGAAAGTCTCTAACATCCTCCTTCTATACCATGGTCTCTCCTGGAAGCCAGACAACATAAGGTTGACCTGACCTGGCTTACTGGAGAGACCATGGTGTGTGTTGTAGCAAGTGCTGTAGGTGATCATTGCTACAGCACACAAGGAGAGTAAGTAAACGATTATAATATAAAAGGTGTAAGAAAATGTTATGGAATTTAAATGGAAGTGATTCGCGGCGAATAGTGGATATGATCTGATGAGGGAAATAGAGGGGTAGGAAGAGGAGTGATAAGGTGATGAAGTGTGTGTAGTTGGATGTGAGGATTGTTTCGGATTTGGAGAGGATGTCGGTAAGGTTTGGTTTATGCGCGGGTGGTGTTTTGGTTTCCATGGAGGTAGAGGTGGACAACAAAACCGGTTCCTGGAACCGGTTCGGTGGAACCGAACCGGTTCCTACCCGTTTTTCGTAGGAACCGGTTCGGTTCCGTTTCAACCCGACGATCCGGGACCGGTTTGACATTTTTGGAGGTGGACCGGGTAGGAACCGGAACCGAACCGGAACCGGTTCTGGAACCGGTTCGACTGGAACCGGTTCTAGCCGTTGGAGTAGTTCTAGCCGTTGGGAAACGGTTTTATGGCCGTTTTTTGACCGTTGGGGTCAAAAATGGCCGTTTTTTTGGCTCCCCAAACACCCCACTACTAGTATAAATAGGTATTTGGTGTAATGGGTTCATCACAACACTCAAAACGCAAACCCGAACGCAAAAAAATACAAAAAAACGCTATTACAACGTTCTGAGTTCTCTAATCTCTTGTTTTCTCTTCTTCTATATTCATATTTGTTGTTATGGCTGCCTCACAATCATCGGTTGGTCAAGGTTCCACCGCCGGACCAAGTTTCGTTCGTATTGTACCTCATAATCGTAATCAAGAGATTTGGTGCAATTGGGATTTGGTTGAATTGAGTGACCATTCATTGAAGGCTCGGTGCAAGTTTTGTGAGATTTATTTAAACCCACTTTCGAATTCAAATTTGAAGAAACACATCGAAAGACCGTATTGCAGGGCGTTGAAACAGAACGTCGAGTCGCAACAAACGCAAATGGATAGTGAAGGCGGAATATTTACATACCAAATTGATCGAGTTCAAGATCGTATGGCGAAGTTTGTGATTCAAGAAGCTTTGCAGTTTAGCCACTTCGACAACACTCGCTTAACCGCCATGATTCGAGATACGCTTCAACCACAATATACTCACGTAAGTCGTCATACTCTTAAACGTTATTGTTTAAAATTGTGGAAGAAGGCCAAAGAGGTACTAATTGCATATTTTGAAAATATAAATACGGGAATAAACTTAACTAGTGATGTTTGGTCGGCTCCACATGGTGTACCCGAATCTTATCTTTGTGTCACCGCTCATTGGGTAGACCCGTCATCGTGGGAAATGATGAAACGCACCATTGCTTTCGAACTCTTTGAGTATCCACATACGGGAGATAATTTGTTTGAAATTTTAGATTATGTTATAAAAACTTATAAACTAGAAAATAAAATATTTTCAATTGCATTTGATAACGCGTCGAATAATACATCGGCGGTTGATAAATTAAAATTAAAATATACGCCGATTTGCAATGGTGTATTTTTTCACTCAAGGTGTGTTGCACATATCATTAATTTAATCGTGCAAGATGGACTTGCTTCGGATGAGGTTACATCGGTTATAAACGATTTTAGAGTAATGCTACATGAAGTTTTTAAGAAAAGTAAAAAAAGACAAATGGATTATAGAAAATTTTGTAAAGATACGGGAAGAAAAGCTTTGGGAGCTAATTGGGATGTACCTCATCGATGGAATTCCACTTGCATAATGTTTCAAAGTGCTTTGAAACAAAGAGAAACTTTACAAATGTTTCATTCTAGTCTTGCCGAGAATGATTTGGCAATCCCCTTTTCAAATGAGAAATGGGAAATTATCAATGACTTATCGACTTTTCTTGAAGTTTTTAAAACATCAACTACGAAACTATCGGGAACGTATTATCCGACAAGTCCCTTGGTTCTTTCGGAGTTATTTTTAATCGTTAACAATCTTAAAGAATTTGAAAATAAAAGTCCAATGTTTTCAAACATCATATTACCAATGAAGTTTAAATTAAAAAAATACTTTCTTGAATTGCCACCGATTTTTACTTGCGCCGCCGCTTTAAACCCAATGTTAAATGTTACGGGGGTTGAATGTGTGATAGACGAAATTTTTTCAGCCTTAGATATGCATGAAGTTGACCCAAACTTTTCAACAGAGGCACAAAATGATTTTAACTTGAATTTTAAATTTATGTATGACTTTTATATAAATAAATATGGGTCAAACATACACATGCCTACGCCGGGGGGGTCTTCATCAAGTTCAAGTGCTACTAGAGTACGAGACCCCATGATTAGCCTTATGAACACAGTTCGCAACGTAACGGCTAAAAAACAAAGGGGTAACACCCCTTCAAGCGAACTAGGAAGGTATAGTGCATATGATTTCTCTACCGGTTTATCCGAAGATGAATATGGCACTTTTGATGTTTTGGCTTGGTGGAAGGTAAAGGAAACCGAGTTTCCGATTCTTGCCACCATGGCCCGTGATTTACTAACCGCCCAAGCTTCTACGGTAGCTTCGGAATCTGCTTTTTCTCTTAGTGGCAGGGTAATATCGGTGAGAAGAACAAGACTGAATTCGGAGTCGGTGGAGATGTGCATTTGCTTGAAGGATCACTTGGACTCAATCGATCGTGTTCAACACGTAACCACTCTGGAAGACGAAACACCACTTGATGTTCGAGTGCACGACGAACAAGAAGGCGTTTCTACAAGTAATTCTGATGAATAAGTCGCCACTCAATAATTACGACGAACAAGAAGGCTTTTCTAGAAATAATATGTCACAACTTTATATTTATAAGTTTAATGTTTTGTTAGTTTGTTTTTGAATATTTTAAAACATGTAACCTTTTTTTTTTTGAACTTCTTAAAGTAAATAAAATGAATTTTATGTTAATTGTTTTTTTTATTTAACATGTTATACAAATACGAATCGTATAACACCGCTCTTGATTATAATTCAGCATTTGACTTGCGTAAGCCAAAAGACTATAATACATAGCAAACTCAACAAATGTAACACGATACAGATTTAAGTTCACCATTACACGATACACGATACAGACTAATCAATTCAAACACGCTGACACTCACAGCATTAAGTTCAATATGTTGTTTACCATTGCTCTGTGGGTGAACAACAAAAGTAGCATGAGCCTCTTCAGAAATCAGAAGAACACAAATCATCACCTACACAAGCAGCGGAAACGAAAAACGAAAAAAAAAAATAATATTTTACACTGTAACCGGTTGGAACCGGTTACAGTGTAAGAACCGGTTTAGGAACCGGTCAGAACCGGTTCCACCGGTTCCGGGTCCGAGGGTTGGGGAACCGGTTCGGTTCCCTAACCGGTTCGACCATGGAACCGGTTTAAACAGTGATGTTGACTAATGGAACCGGTTCTGAACCGGTTCCGGTTCCTTTGACCAACCCGATTTGATCACCTATACATTATCGCCAAAAGCAGTCCTTCCCATATTCTTGTATACCTGTCTTTGTAGCTCAAAGTTTTCACACGATGCATAAATAATCCCCCAATAAATGACATCCCAATGGCCGAACCAAAAAAGATCATTAAACCAACTGGAGTGTTATTTATGATTAAACCAGTAGACTTTAATAACGCCTCTGAGGCTTTAACTTGTATACATCTTCTAACACTGACTCACCATATTACAAATGATAAAAGCAGCCCGGATATGATGACACCAGCTATAAAACAAGGAACGAAATGAGACAGCTGAATATTACAGCAGCGCATACTAACAAACTATGTGGAAACAATTCGCCTCGATATCTTTCTAATAATCACATTAAATTTTGAGGAACCAAATGTTTTTAAGCGCATAAGTAAAATCAACAACAATGTGATGTACAAAGGGAAACACATTGATGTTGAAATGCTCGCACGAATGTTCCACAAACGGTCTTAAAGGAAGAACAAAAGATTTTGCAGCTAATAACGAGTTTTTGAACAATAATGAAATGATCTAGATTTCTAAAATTGAAACACGTGATCTGATCGAGTTATAACGATCACTTGATGTGTAAGCAAGTCAAAGAAACGAGAATCTTGATGATCGCTAGAAGGTCCAAGACAAACGGTTTGTAATTATGTCATTCAAGTTCATATTTCAGGATGGAAAACAAGAGATGAGAAGCTTTTCTTATGTTGTGTTTTCCTGCATACTCTTAAACATTGTTACTGTAATGTCAAAATATATGAAAAAAATAAGTTTATTAAAATAAAAAGGAAATAATAATAATGTTCTGTTTAATCTTTTACAAAGAAAAATAGGTGGTTTTATTATTCTAGATTCCCACATCGCCAGAGGGAAGATATAGGTAAGCAGGGGTGTATAATAAATAAGGAGAACGGGCTAGCGGATTACTTACTTACCTGGACGGGGTCAATGGGTGATCAATAAGACCTATGGCCTAGGTTGGTGACCTCCATTGCACTTAGGAGGGGTGCCTGCCTAAGGTCGGCCCAAGTGGTCGAGCCTACGTCATAATTTGTGGTAGTGGAGGCCTGCGTTCGCGCGGCCTCTACACAATTTTTAAGTTTAAATTTTATTAAATATTTTTCCTTAACGTTATAAATTCGCCTAATTTTTCGTTAATGTGTTATTTATTTGTCTAAGTTATAAAACAATTAAATTTTTTTATTTGATTCACAATTGAAGGGCTTTGTATATTTATGTATATTTGATTCACAAGTATGTAATATGTTTACACACAAATATATTAATAATAATCAAGCTTCACATTACACAACAACAAAACTATACACAAATTCTTGTTCTTCAAGCTCCCACAACATGATGGACCTTCTCATCAAACCCATCAACTGCCAATAAATTTACGACTAAAACAGTAGACCTTAATAATGCCGCTGACTCATATACATCTTCCACCATATAAAGATCAATATATCACAAAGACACAAATGACTATACTTAAGCATATATGTGAATAATGTAACTAAATATTCAGCATTTAATTGGAGTTCGTAGTTTGTACTCACATTTTTAGCCTTACATACTTGGATATACCGGCAAGTTAAGGACCTTTATTATACACATATAAAACAACACAAAAAATAAACAGATGAGGTAAGCTTTAATAGGCTGCAAATTATGGAATCTTGTAAATTAAACATGTTATAACACTACAAAAATATACCAGAACACATTTTTTGTACACGGTTACGAAAAATGTGAGAAATATTTTGCATTCTATTCGATTTTATAACGTGACGATAGTTACATTAATAAATGTGCCCCTCTCCTAACAGAATTTATAGGTTCCCCAATGTATACATTTAAGAGTTCATTCATTACCATCATTACACCTAATCGACAATATCGATTTTAGTTATTCGCCTTGGCCAATATATGACAATGTTAAAAATATTGTTATATAGTAACGTACTGATGTTGACAAATATATTCCAACAAATCTTGACGATACTTACAAAGCAAGAAGGAGATGAATCTTAAAACAATAGAAATCATGGGTTTGAATCAAATACAAATGAAATTAACGTGTTAATTGTGAGATTCAAGTAGAGTAATTATGTAATTACAGTAATTACTCTATGATTTAATTACATAATTACTCTACTTATATATATAAAAAAACTCTACTTGAATCATACAATTAGCACGTTAATTTCATTTGTACGTTAATGTTCCCCTGGATATCATAAATTTATTCTGTTTACACAGAGAATTAACTTAAGTGTATAAACTAAAGAATATAATAAACAAGTCGTTGTAGTATAGTGGTAAGTATTCCCGCCTGTCACGCGGGTGACCCGGGTTCGATCCCCGGCAACGGCGTTTTAACATTTTTACTTCAAACAACGATTATAAAAAAAGTACATAAATAAAGAACACACATTTTACCAGTCCAAAGTTTATTTAAATTCATCTTTCTTTGTTCTATTAATTTATGAACTCAACTCTGCAACAAATGGTACATAATGTTCAAAACAACTCCTCTAAATCGAAACGAAAACACAAAAAAGAACCCGCAAAATGTAATATTTTTCACCAAAGATCCATGCTACCGAGCTTTTAAACGTTGCGTATCCTCACCCGCCTCCAAAACCGAGTCCATAAATCTAAAAAATCCAATATCCTCATAACTATTATTCAACAACCGGAGCTGCAGGCGAGTCAGTCACCGTCTCCAAAACCGACTGACACTCAATGTTCAATGCCGCGTGTTCCAAACTATACGACTTACAACTAAAGTAAAAAACCGCGCTCATCATGAAATCAATAAGCACAACGAAACTATACATCACCACCAAAAGCGGCCCTTCCCAAATCCTCGAAGACCCGTCTCCATAACTCAACGTCTTCACCCGGTGCTCAAACAACCCCTCGATAAGCGCCATCCCAATCGTCGACCCGAGAAATATCATCAACCCCACTTGCGTCTGACCCCGAATCAACACACTAGACCTCAACAACGCCTCGGACCCCGACACGTCTTCCAAAACCGATATCACCATCGACAGATCGCATATAATAACCGCATTCGCAAAAACCACTGAAAACAACAACCCGAATAATATCGTGCCATACGTTATAAACTCGTGTGAAAACCCGACAACCGAAAGTACACTGCTGATACCGTAAACTAACACGAGAAACAACCCGACACAACCCGTGATCACACTACATACTATCAAATACGTCGAAACGGCGCGTTTCCAAATGTTTCGAAAAACGACATAGAATTTCGACGAATCGAAGGTTTTTCGGGAATAAGTACAGTCGACGGTGTAGACGATGGCTGCTTTGGATATTAATAACAATGTGATGTACAAGGGGAATAGCATTACATTAGCGACAAGGGTTTCGGCGAATTTGCGACAAGTTAGTGACAAGACTGGGGTTAATGGGATACCTGACGAATTAGCGACGGATAAGAGGTGGGTTTGGAGGGTTTTAACGGCGGATTGGTTGAGGAGAATGTTGGATAATAATAGAGCTGAAACGGGGCAGATTAATATGGATCCGATTGAGATGAAACCGGTGAGATTGAAGCGGAGGATTCTGATGGTTTCGTTAAGAATTTGTAAGGCGGAAGTGGAGTGGAAGGTGGGTGTGGGTCGGGTTGATTCGAATGGGTGTGGATCTGGGGTTTCCATAATTAGTGAATAATAATAATAATAATAATATGATGTAATGGAATTAGATGAATTGCATAGTGATTAAGATGGAAATGGAGTTAATTGCATCTGGGTTTGTACAAATGTGATGATTAGAAGGGATAATTGATAGATTAAGATTTGGAAGATGATACGGAGATATGTGTGTGAAGATTGGGGATGATGAAGGAAGGAAGGAAGTAGATGCGTGTCGGTGTGTTGACTTTCGTTTTGTGTGAGTTTAGGTTTGCCTAGTTGGTTGGTTAGGCGGTGGTGTTTGGTTTTTTAAGATATGAAATGTTTGATAAGATATGGAATAAACCTATGCAGGTTTTAAGAACAAGTCCGTTTGTTATTTTATGTCTATGTATTGCTAAAATAAATTGGTGGTTGTGGTCGGTGATGCTGGACGGTGATAATGGTGGTGGACGGTGTTGGTGGTGAATGATGGTGGATGGTGGTGGTGGTGGTGACAAATGGAGGATAGTGGTGGTGGTGGTAGATGGTGGATGGTGATGGTGGACAGTGCGTGTTGGTAGGAGGTGGTTTTTGATCCTCTAGAGACCTTAAGAGATTTCAAAAGTGCATGGGTCAAGTTTGCACCGAGAATAGTTCGCACAGGTGTTTTTTTTAATAAATCGTCTTCAAATAAACACTCTGCATATAACAATGTATGTGAAGAAACGTGGATCGGCTCACTGGTAGACGATCAACTTTCCTCGGGTATGAGTATGCTATTTCACCGATGGTTCTCCGGAGTATGAGTTCTTCCACCTACAAAACGAGCAGCACCGTGAACTTACCCCTCAGAAAGGGACAGAGGGGTCCTCTTTGGGGTAACCCTCCGGTGTGAGAATAAGAGATTGTAGGAGAAGATAATAATAATCTGAGAGTGAGTAAGGAATTGGAATGTATTTTCTTGCTTACCTCCCCTTGTGGAGGTGGTGTGGTATTTATAGTGTTAGGGTTTCCAATGATTGGGCTCAGATCCCATTAGGGCCTTTTTGGCCTCCTCCTATTGCTTTGCGCCACGTGTCCTTAGGACACCTGGTGCTTTTTCATTGATTATTCTCTGACCCAGGCATTTTACCTGACCCATGTGCAATCACGTGGTAGCACATGGGTTTTGCTGAGTTGTCCACCTTTCATTGGCAGCTGTCAACATCAGCATATTCTTATTCCTTAAAGGATACCTTCTGGAAGGTTGTCTGACGAGCACAATCAAGGTTGTCCTTATCCTGATTTGGATAAGGACGAGGTTGATTATGTGCACGTGTGATATGCGCCTATCCTGAGGATGCGCGAAGTCTTCTTTTTATTCTCACGCGCAGATGTTTCATGCGCAGATGTGATATGCGCAAGCATATGTAATATGCGCCATGCGCAGATGTGATATGTGTGAGCATATATGATGCGTGAGCATGCGATATGCGCCACGCGCAGATGTGATATGCGTGAGCATATATGGTGCGCGAGCATGTGATACGCGTGAGCATATGTGATGCGTGAGCATATATGATATGCGTGAGCATATGTGATGCGTGAGCATATGTGATATGCGCCGTGCGCGTAGGTTTTGGCTTTGTGCCTTCATGATATCTTGATTTCAAGCCTCTTGTCTATATCTTGTGGGTTGACCCACCCCGCTCGATGTTAAGGCGGGTACATACCTCTTCAAGCCCCCCAGTCTAATGTGTGTCTTGTCTCGCGCGAGCGAGGTAAGATAGATATTAGACTTAATAGTTCTCTTTTAATAGGGTTTTGTCTTTTCCTTTTTTATTTCTCATCGTTGCGCGAAATTCTATCCTTGTGGTTGAAATGAATCGTCCATGTACGTGGTTGGTTGGTGCTGACATGCGTCAGAGATGGAGACATGTGTCAGACTTTTCGTGTGCTCGAGGTGCTACAGTTGCCTTTCATGTCCCCTCACACACTGTCAGGAACACGTGTCGCGCTCGCGTTGGCCTGCACCTGCGAGTGGGGGCGCGTGAACTCTGATCAGTACCTGTTTCGTTCCCTTTTATGTCCCCTCACACAGTGTCAGGAACACGTGTCGCGCTCGCGTTGGCCTGCACCTGCGAGTGGGGGCGCGTGAACTCTGATCAGTACCTGTTTCTCTCTCTCCTGGGCCTATAAAAGCAAGCCTTTTGAGTTGTTATTCTTCATCTTCATTGTTATTTCATAGCTTTTTCTTTCCTTCCATTTTTATTCCGATTTCCGTTCTTGAAGTAACCTCTGTTTGATTTCACAGTTGTATGTCTGATAACCCAGACACCACAATCTCCCCAAGCAAACGCCGTGTAAAATCATTAGTCATGTCCACTTTGAAGAAGACCGGCAAGGGAAAACGGGCTGCTGAGGCCTCGTCGGAGGAGGTGGGGAAGGGCAAGACAGTAAAGAGGTGGGATGAGATTCCCTGTAAATTGAGACAGTCTGATTTTGACAGTCTCATCGCCTCTCAGGGTTTTCTCCCTGAGTATGGCTGTATGCTTCCGGCGGCCGGGCAAACGGCGGCAGATCCGCCCACCGGCTATATCTCCTTGTATTGCCATTTTTTCACTCACTGCAACCTTCGTCTCCCGATGACAAGGTTTATGGGTGCGCTGCTTCAATTTCATGGGATTCACATATCCCAAGTCCATCCTTTTGGACTTGTGCGCATGACTCATTTTGAGTTCATGTGCAAAGCTCAGCGCGAGGAGCCAACCCCTCGGCGCTTTCAATTTTTTTATAAGCCAAAAATCCAAGATTCTTGGTTCTCATTCGTTCCTCGCAGTCAGAAGGTCAAGTGCTGCACTGTTTCCTTCAAGAGCCTTCATGACTGGTCTGAGAAATTTTTCTATATTAAGGCTGGTGTGATTCCCATCCGCATGACCATGCGCGCGATCACTTCTGCGCCCGCGGATGTGAATGTTCTTAAGAACCCAACTGGCGCATGGGTTGATAAGTTGACTGCTGAACCATCCCCCGCCAAGAATATTTGCGAGGAGGCGCTGGTGGGGGTTGGCATGAGCAGGAGCTGGGCCGACAGCGCGACTGAGCATGTTATCCAAGTTGATGGATTATGTGAGTTATTAGCTCATTACATTATTTCTGCGCGAATATAATTCGTTTTGCTGATATCATTTGTCTTTGTTTTATGCAATAAGCAAGGAGTACGTCCACGCCGCCTATGATGAGCATATGGAGGGTGGCTCTGTCGCGCTGGGCGCTGGGGAAGTTGGCTTCCCCGATCGCTTCGCTGATATGTTCATCCCTGTTGATTTGGGATTTTGCTTTGACAGCGATGCGCCTGGTAGGCCTTTGTACTTATGTTTATGCCTTTAGAATACCAAATTTGGTTAACATTTCTGTTGCACGTATTGTAGAAGCGCTCGAGAACTATGAGCTGGAGCTCGCGGAAGAAGAGGTGGAGGAGGAAGCTGAGGTGCCACAACTCAAGCGTAAAGCTAAAGGGAAAACTGGCGCAGGGGCCAGTAAAAAACGGAAGAAAAATGATGCCCCTGTTGCTCAGGATCCTCATACTCAGGCGAAGGGACTTAAGAAAACCAAGGGGTTTACCTCCAAGGTTTCCTTGTCTTCTTTGCCTCAAGGTGTGGGCAGTCCTCCTGTCCACACGAGGTATGGTGCCGCCACCTCCTCTCTTCGCGCGGCGGAAAAGGGAAGCGGCGCTGCGCCTGCTGTTTCCTCTTCAACAGTTATACTTTGTTTATACTTTATGGTTTTATGAGCGTGATTCCGATAGAGTTATTAATGAATCTTTGCTCACTCAAATGTTTGTAGAGCCGGCGACCTTGGTGGATAAACCTCAGGCGCAACAAGGTACCGAGGCTGCGCCGACGGTTGCTTTGAAGTCCCCTGTTTTGCCCTCAAAAAGGGGGAAAATGGACTTCATGGCGATGTTTAACTCGCGAACGGCGGTGCGCCAAGGTATATATTGCGCTTTTATTTTCTGACTTTTTTCTTTTTAGATCAAGTCTTGAATCATTTCTCTTTGTTGGTTTTTTCATAGGCATTATAGCTGACCCATCTGCAATCACGTGGTAGCACATGGGTTTTGCTGAGTTGTCCACCTTTCATTGGCAGCTGTCAACATCAGCATATTCTTATTCCTTAAAGGATACCTTCTGGAAGGTTGTCTGACGAGCACAATCAAGGTTGTCCTTATCCTGATTTGGATAAGGACGAGGTTGATTATGTGCACGTGTGATATGCGCCTATCCTGAGGATGCGCGAAGTCTTCTCTTTATTCTCACGCGCAGATGTTTCATGCGCAGATGTGATATGCGCCACGCGCAGATGTGATATGTGTGAGCATATATGATGCGTGAGCATGCGATATGCGCCACGCGCAGATGTGATATGCGTGAGCATATATGGTGCGCGAGCATGTGATACGCGTGAGCATATGTGATGCGTGAGCATATGTGATGCGTGAGCATATGTGATATCCGCCGTGCGCGTAGGTTTTGGCTTTGTGCCTTCATGATATCTTGATTTCAAGCCTCTTGTCTATATCTTGTGGGTTGACCCACCTCGCTCGAGGTTAAGGCGGGTACATACCTCTTCAGTATGTATGTGGTATGTGTGGCGCATACAAAAGAGCTTGTGCGGACCTTTTAAAAAAAAACAAATAGCACCTAAGGTTAAGAATGAGCTCGGAGCTCAGTACTGACCTCGGATTTTTTTATCCTAGTTTTCTTGAAATAATTGGTACTGATAACGAAATGTCACTTGGCTAAAACATTTAGGCTGTAGAGATTTCTTCTAATAGCGGTTTTACAAACTGACCAACGATTTGCTGACACGTGATATTTTTCTAGAGGAAACATGTACATAGACGCCTTGTTAGGAGAACGCTTAAAATCTAGTTGTTACCCCTGAAAAGGCTAGGCTATTTTCAGGGATAACTGTCACAAGATGCATACGTTGCCATTTTCTCTTTAAAATTACATGTGTTAGCAAATCATTGGTTTGTGTAACATGCTAAAAATTCTAATAAATAAAGAAAGTTGCGTTAAATTGTCGTGCGTTTAATAATATTAACTAACGTCTAATATGGAAAAGATCATGGACTTAGATTAATTAAGATGGATTAAGAGTAATGGGCCTTAGGTCCATGGGCTTTAAGGGATATAAATATCCCCTTAAACCATCCTAAAACCCTAACTATCATTTCTATCTTTCATAAATCTCTACACACTCAAAAACACACACATACACTACACCTCTTACGGCCGAGAGAGAGAGAGAGCGGATTCGAGTCCAAAAATCAAGCCGACCATTATTAGATGTTCAATATACGAGATAACCAAGCAAACCGCGACCACACCGAACGTATAAAAGGTATGTTTTGATCCTAAAGATTTCGTTTTTATAAACGTTTAGTCTTGAAACTTAGAACGAGAGTAGATCGGGTATAAACGAAACATAAAGTTGTAAAATTGATGATATATACGAGTGTAATGAAACCGAAAATGGAAACGGCTCGATTAATGAACCCTTAACATTAGTATTGAACGTTTTTACCATAAAGGTCCAAACTTTATGTCTTTCCGGGTTAAGTTTTACCCGAACTAGGCCATGGGAATGATCGCGGAGTTAGTTAACGTAATATCCAAGAAATTCTCGATGAAATAAGGGTGATTTTGGTGATTTAGTTTGAACAGAGACGGCAGCTGGGCAACTTCGCCTGCAAGCCATAACTTCGCCTTCATGCAAGTTCGCTTGCAAGCAAGTTCGCCTAACTGATAACTTCGCCTAAGGCCAAGTTCGCCTAGCTGATAACTTCGCCTAAGCCAAGTTCGTCTAGCTGATAACTTCGCCTAAGGCCAAGTTCGCCTAGCTGATAACTTCGCTTAAGGCCAAGTTCGCCTATCTGATAACTTCGCCTAAGGCCAAGTTCGTCTAACTGATAACTTCGCCTAAGGCCAAGTTCGCCTAACTGATAACTTCGCCTGGTGAAAACTTCGCCTGGCATATGTTCACCTAGGGTTAACTTCGCCGATCACTAACTTCGCTTATTGTTAAGTTCGCTTATTGTTAAGTTCGCTGGAGTCAGCTCGACCCCAGCCAGGGGCTCTGCCCCTTGGACCCTGCTAGGGGCTGCCGCCCCTAGACCCCGCTGCCAGGGGCGCTGCCCCCGGACCCCCGTTCGTTGTGGGTTATATAAAGATAGAAATACAACATGAGTAGTAGTAGTTAATTGATACATGTAAATATTATACAGTTAGCCGTGCACAGCTCAAGAAGGGAATAACGATTAACGGGGAGCGTAACAGGATTCAGGTGAGTTTCTAGCCCCATTTATGTGTTATGTTTTCGGGGCTGTGTGCATACTCAATATGTTTGTTAATACGCTTATCCTAAGAGGTAAGTGTATGCCTTATGAGAATAATGTGAAATGCATGAATGATTTCTTGATGGTACGTGAACGATCTTCGGATATTGTACGTACTGTCAGGTTGTAACGCTATGTATAAGGTAAGTATGATATGTATGCTTATGTGTATGAATGTGATAAAGTTAATAAAAGAAGGAAAGGATGGTTGTATGGTTACGAAGAGGGTACCGGGCCCTAATAATACTCGAGGTATGATGTATGGTTGTATGGTAACGAAGAGAGAATCGAACCCTACTAATATTCGAGAACCAGGGAACCGAACCCTACTAATATTCGAGGAAAGAGGGTACCGAGCCCTAATAATACTCGAGGAAAGAGGGTACCGAGCCCTAATAATACTCGAGGAAGGAGGGTACCGAGCCCTAATAATACTCGAGAAATGTAGGGCGTAATGCTCTTTATAACGTAAGATATGAAAGCAAGTTAATACAAAAGAAAGTATGAAAGTATGAATGAAAGAATATAAGTTTGTGTGTATTGTATATTGTATGATTAACTAGAACTCACTCAGCGTTGCTGACTTTTAGTATGCACGCAGGTGAGTAGGATGAGGCAGCTCGCTTGAGGAGGCACGTGGCACTGAATAAGAGGCTGGCAAAGACTCAAGACGTTTAAGTCTAATGTTTTGTTTATTTTGAAAGACAAGATGTTGTTTTAAGACAATATGTGTTTTGTTATGAAATGTTTTATGGAAGCTTTTATATTCCGCGAATGTTTTAATTAACTCTGATATTAGAACTGCGTTTATGAGTAAATCCAACGCGAAAGTAGGGCTAACGGGGCTTTACAGTTTGTCTATGGGTTCGCAACAGAAAAAACCCTTACAGCCTAGACGTTTCGCTAAATGTCACCTTCTTAATGGCCTTGTTTTTTCATGAAGCTTCAACACAAACGTTTTCCATGATTATTTTGATATTTCCAATTTGGTGAATGTTTAGTTTGGTATTCATGCAATGAATGAAAGTTTTTAAATGGACTAAGTATAATTTCTAATCTTTGTAACATTGAATGCTATGAAATGAGTATCAGTCATTGTCATTTAAATAGATTTTTATCTCAGTCATTTTTATTAAAATAATAAAAAATACTAAGTTTTTCAGTTAAGTACCTATTAATTTTGATTGGATTACAATTTTTATTATGTTTACAAAAACAGTCATTTAAGGAGTAATGAAGACTTGAATGTCTTCATGTGCAGTGTATATGAGATGATTTAACTAAAAACTTAACACTTGTTAACGAAAAGGACTAAAAACATGACAAAAATCCATATAAAGAACAATACTTGAAAATTATTTTGATAAAGGACCCATTTCACAATATCTAATATTATAAAAGACTAAAACTGTATTTTAGTCTCTTAAATTTTGACAAAATAATTAAAAATGCTTTGTATAATATATCGCATCACATCAGACTATTCGGAGAATTCTCCACATGCCACACGAACTCTCTTTCGACTTATACGAATTACACGTCTTTTCTCTCCTTTCAACTCTACAAATCTTATCTCACTCACTCCAGGTCTTTATACATCAAAGTTTGTGAATACTGAAAACCATGTTGAAGATGCTACAAATAGTGCTATATTTTTATTAGAAAAACGTTATGAATAAAGTTCATGTACTTGGTAAATTCTAATCTAGTTTGCATTTTAATTTAAAATTACTTTTAATATACATTATAAATTAAATAAAGGGTTGGCAATTATATGATTTTTTATTTTCTTAAATAATTGAAATTACTAGGCTATACTCCATCATTTACCTTTATTGGTACACAAAACTTAAAATTGTCGTATAGTCATGACATATAAACTAGTTAAATGAGTCGTATTCATGTTCGATATTTGTGTTACGCGCGTCGCTTCTTACCTGTTAAACCTATTAAGATACGAATTGTCAGCCATATAACCTTAATTGACATAGTAAATCCGTGGTTGTTATGGTAGTTTTCTTCAAAATAATGTATAGACGTTTATTTGTTATTCATCTTAATTTCACACTTTCTTGTAATAAAGTATTATCCCAGTTACAATCTAGCGATCTCGGCAACAACAAAATATACTTGACCTAAGCACGGTACTCAGCGGTCATGATTTTTGTTATTTTGTACCAAAATCTATACGGGTCGTTACATTTTGTTCTCGAGTTAAAGAAATTACAAATATCACCTCTACTTTCACTCAAATTATTACTCTTTTGGTTCCTGAGATAAAATGACGTTTTATCATTTTAAAAATAACTATTTTACCCTTGGTAAAATGACCAATAACCATCATTAGTTAAAGATTTGTGACAATGTTGCAAATTCAGGAAATTATCAAAGTGTTCATACAGAAGATATGTTAATATTGAATGTGGTTGAAACAGAACACTAAACTCAAAGATTGTGTAGAGGCCGCGCGAACGCAGGCCTCCACTGCCACAAATTATGACGTAGGCTCGACCACTTGGGCCGACCTTAGGCGGGCACCCCTCCTAAGTGCAATGGAGGTCACCAACCTAGGCCATGAGTCTTCTTGATCGCCCATTGACCACGTCCAGGTAAGTAAGTAATCCGATTGCCCATTCCCCTACTTATAATACACGCCTACTCACCTGTATCTTCCCTCTAGCGGTGTGGGAATCTAGAATAATAAAGCCACCTATTTTTCTTTGTAAAAGATTTAACATAACATTATTAGTATTTCAATCTTAGAGATCTATAGAGAAACAATGATGATTTAAGGGATAAGCTTATTATCTTATTGTTCACTTATTATTAGCTGCAAATCTTCTGGTCTTACTTTAAGATCGTTCGTGCAACATTCATGCGAGCATTTCAACATTAATGTGTTTCCCTTTGTACATAACATTGTTGTTGATTTCAAAACCAGCTGTTGTTTACACTTTTGATTTTACTTACGCACTTAAATACATTTGGTTCCTCAAAGTTTCGTGTGATTATTAGAAAGATATTGACGAGAATCGTTTCCACATAGTTGTTAGTATGCACTACCGTAACAATCTGCTGTCTCACTTCATTCCTTGTTTTATTAGCTGGTGTCGTCATATCCTTGCTGCTTTTATCATTTGTGATCTTCCTACGGTGATTTCAGTGTTAAAAGATGTATCGAGGCATTAATCGCATTATTTAAGTGTACTTTTGGCCTTTTATAACTTTAAATCATAAGTAACACTCCAGTTGGTCTAATGCTCTCTTTTAGTTCAGCCATTAGGACGACATTTATCGCTGGATTATTTGAGAATCGTGTGAAAAGTTACGGAAACTTTGGTGATAATGTATAGTTTCATGATGAGTGCGGGTTATTCTTCAGTTGCTACTTGCTAGTCTTATAGGTTGGAAAGCGCGTCTAATAATGAGTTTGAATCGGTTTTGGATGCTTTAACAGAAAAAAGTAGTAAATTGTATGATTATAGTAATAGTTGTTTTGAACTTCATGTTCAATTTGCTCTTTAGTTGAGTTAAAAATTAACAGAAAAAAAAAATGAGTTATAAACTTTGAACTTATAAAATGGGAAGTTCAGGTTAACATGGGAATGATGTGACAATCGTCAATTTCAGGTTAACTCCGTTAACTCAACTCCGTCAATTCAAACTTAAGATCACTGAATCTATAACACACACTTCATTACATTTAAACTAGGGTTTAAATGACGCTTAACACTTACTACATGTGTAGTCTTTCGGGAATTGCACCGAAACGCAAACAAGTTGACGCAAACGATTGACGAATAAACGTCAAAACAATAATTATGTGATAATTATGTGTTAGACTTATGTGTTATGTGATAACATAGTATAAAACGTTAACTCAAGACATAAACTAGTTGGTTAAGTTAGAAAAACAACAATTGAAAGTGGAGGGACTTGAGTGTAACTTGTATGTCTATAAATATATCATTAACTTAACCCTAACTATTATTATTATTATTAACCCTAACCCCGATCGGAACCCCACCCCCCCTCTCCTTGGCTGCCGTCCACTCTACATACACATTCAACCCTCAAATCAAGTGTTTGATTGAAGAACTAGGTGCTAGGAAGGTATAATTGATCATCCTTTACATTCTTGTTGATTGATTTTGATGTTTAATGGGTTAATTGAAAACCCTAGATGAGCCGATTTCATGTATGTATGAAGTTAACATGATTGTTGTTGATTGATGATGATTTGATAACTAGATTGAATCTTGTTGCATGTAAATTGTTGTGTCTTTGATTTGAGTTCAAACACAAACCCTAATCAAGTATGTAATATGTAATTGATGTGCATGGATGGTGTTTATGGAGTCTAGAGGGTCATATGAATGCATGATAGTTCATAGGTTGTTATTATGTTGAGTTTGGATGCAAACAGTTTCTGGACAGAATGTGTATTTGATGTTTAAGTGACTGTAACGAAGTGTAAACATGAAAATTGGTTGAGATTGTTGGTACTACAGTAAACTAGGCTGAGTCTGGTTTCTAAAGAATATAAACTTGTAATTTTTGGACAAGTAGAAGTTAACTTTTATGATTTTACAAAAATGTTGTGCAAAGCTGAGCTGTTAGACCTGCTGTTAGGTTATGTTGTAAATGTTATATCTCATGAACTACGAGACCAATTGGGTTGGTTCCACTTCTGGAAGTTGACTCATTGAGTTAGGAACCTAACCCAAGTGGTCTTGCATTTATTGGATTTTTCGTTTAACGGGAATTGCAAATAACATTCTGTTGCGCATGAATTTGACTGTTATGAGTTTGCTGTATTGATTTGATGATTGTGAGAAAACTATGAGGAATAAAAATGTAATAAAATATGTTCTGGAAACGTAAGACGTATGTGCTTCTGTGATGATTTTTGGTAAATTAATTGAGATGCTATGATCGGTGAAATAGTACAATCTTTCTAGTAGGATTTCTATCTCGGTGAAACTAGCTGCTGAGTTTTGTGAAAATGCATGAAATATGATACTTGCTAATTTATTATCGTGTTTTGACCAAATTGCCCTTGAGGGGAATGATTGCAAGATAATTGTCGTGTTTTGACTAAAATGCCCTTGCGGGGAATAACTGCTAATTGATTGTCATAATTTGACCAAAATGCCCTTATGGGGAATAATGGCTAGTTAATTGTTATTTGTTGACCAAAATGCCCTTACGGGGAATAATTGCTAGTAACGTACGTTATGAATACATGACAGGTATATGATTGCTTACAAATGTGATGTGTCACAAAAACACTTGTTAAAGTCACATACGATTTACAAACGAAACACGAAACATGTTATGTGCATAGGTATTATGTGCCGGGTCTAGAGACTCGATAATATTCCGACACTTAGAAAAATCTCTTTGTTGTTTTAGAACGTTAAAGAGAGTTTTTCGGTGACGCGCATCTTGGTGATTTATTTTGGGAAATTCTTCGCAAACAGTGAGTTTCACTTTCCCCTCTTTAAACTGTTTTCAAACGCTTTTCACTTGGGGGAGATAACATACTCCACAACGCATTTAAGATTTTGTTATAAATTATATATCACTTGTAAAGGCTAAGTGGCAAACGAAACATTTGAAGTCCTACACATCGAACCGGTTAATATTTTGAATAGCGAGTCACTGTTGAGTAGTACTACTAGGTTTGACAAACCCCACCCAACGCTAAACTCGACTGGAGGTCGAGCGGGTGTAATTTTGGCTAACACGTACCTTGGTCTGGAGGACCTGGTGACAAGGCACTTAATAAACGAGTCAGCTTCGGTGTCGAACACTTAGTAATACTTGTTGTATAGACTAGCTACCTATCGATATATAATTGACATAACACTATCTGGTAACGCAAAACGCTGATCGCTTTATTTTTATTTAAACTTGTGAACTCACCAACCTTGTGTTGACACTTTTAGTATGTTATTCTCAGGTAGCCGAGGCGGACGCGCGGTTTAGGAACATGCATAGCTTGAAAAACTTTTAACTATGCAAACTTACTTTTAACTCTTATCATTGGTTTTAAATCGTCCTGCTTGACGTAACATTGTTTCTATGGTTTTACGCTTCCGCACTTATTTTCATTTAAACGTTTTTATGGTTTGATTATAACTGATGATTCCGATCATGTTAGTTCACACCCTCTGACGGTAAACCTCCGTTAGTGGATTTTGAGGGTGTGACAGAACCCGGGTCACCCGCGTGACAGGCGGGAATACTTACCACTATGCTACAACGACTGGCTGGTTAAGACGGTTCAGAATATGTTATTCAAATCAACACGTTAATTTGTTTGAAAACAGGTCAAATAAAATTTTTCAATTCATCATTTGTATGATATAACAAGTAATTAATCACACTCAATACATTGAATAATAAGAGTTGCTACATGCACAAAAAAAAAGGTTCACAGTTTAGCTACATGAATGAAGAAAAATAAGAAAGCTGTTTTTTCCTACTACATAAAAGATTAAATTGTCATTGATTTGAGAGTGATTAAGTATGGTAATTTGCATACATAAACTGAATTGGTAGGTTTATGTAACACCCCGACCAAAGGCGGATTATACATCGGGGCGCCACATATTGTTTCATTACTCGTGACACTATTGGGTGTCAATATTTAATAAATATATTCATTCGCGCACGCGCAACGTAAACACAAGATAACATAAATCAACATAAATCAATATATTATAAAACAAAATGTTCGAACAATAATAACTTGTCTTGTTACATTTTAATCTAGGTCCAAAAGTAAAAACGTCCTACGTGTCCACAAGCTCCAAAAGTAGCTACAGCAAACCTGAACATGTGTTAAAATAAAACGTCAAACACTTGCGTGTTGGTGAGAAATCAAGTTTAATATCATACATAGATAACAATAAATCTGCGCGCAACATGTGTATGTCTGGTTTTCAACAAGGGTGTAATCTGATCGGGACCAACTCTAAGATTCATAGACTGCCAGTGCTCACAATTGAGCTCACAAACAAGAAAGACTGTGCAAGTGTAAACAAAAGAGAAAATCATAAACGATTGTTCTCCCGTGTTCATCTAATGGTACCATGAGAACTGCGGAATAGACCGACAAGACGGTTAATGATCCACACATACAAATAAACAGCCAAGTCTACGTCCTCAACACATGGGATACTGCGCGACTAAAGTTCATAAACAAGTTTAAGACTCTAAGTTTGTACGAACACATGAACATCCCAAAACATTAAAATAAAAAAGGATTAGGTACGAGATTACTCACTTGATAAACGATGCGGTGTAAGATAAAGCAAGAACCAACTTTAAACAAGCACAAGTTAACCTATAATGATTTGATTTAAGTCTCGATTATAAGTTAGCATAATTAATAAGTAAATTATTATATATAATATATATTACCGGAAAACAGGGCAGAACAGGGAGGAAGACGGAGGCAGAGAGGGAGGCGGCAGAGAGATCAAGGAGGAGGTTAAAATAAGTGTTTGTGTGTGAAGTGTTAGGAAAATAACATTATTATTTATAGGGAAACCCTAGGGAACACAATCCCTAGAAAAGGGGAAAAGATCTCCAAGGCAAACAGAACAAGACAAACCAAAAGATAACAAAAGATATGACGGCTGCAGGAAAAGAGAAAAAGCAAAACGGGAAGACTGACAGGGAACAGTAAACAGGCATGGGAGGTGTCAGAAAAGGTACTGGTCAAGCATGGAAAAAGCAGATCTCAAAAGATAATGTCAGTCACTTTTTCTGTCAACCAATGGGGTTGGTGCGCATGCTGCGCCAAAAGTGGCTTTTCAGACATAAGACAGGTTAGGTCAACAGCACAGAAGATAAGACATCACAAAAGCAAACGGCTGGATTAAACAGAAGAAAACTCAAACGGGTTTAGCGCGAGAAGGCTCGAGCGCACGCGCGAGGGCGAAGGTTGACAGAACAAACCTTAGCGCGCCGTGGGAAGAACTATTATCCTTAGCGCGCCGCGGGAAGAATTACCATTCTTAGCGCGCTGCGAGAAGAACTACAATTCTTAGCGCGTCGCGGGAAGAACTACCGTTCTTAGCGCGCTGCGAGAAGAACTACAATTCTTAGCGCGCTGCGGGAAGAACTACAATTCTTAGCGCGCTGTGAGAACAGTTCGCCTCGCGTATCGCAGGAACAACTGGTCTTCGCGCAGGCTTCCTTGCAAGGAGTCTGGCGCGTGGAGCTGCGCAGACAACCTTAGGCGGGAAGAAACAAAGGACAAGCAAAGAGTTAAGAGAAAGGGGTTCAAGGCGTAAGGGCGGAACGACGACAAGAGAGAGAAAGAGGCGGGACGGCAACAAGAGGGAAAAGAAGGCGGAAAGAGAGAAGAAGAGGGACGGGACGGCGGGAAGGAAAAGAGAGGAAGAGGCGGGAAGGAAAATATTATTATTAAAAATAAAGTATAAGTATAAATAAATATTAAATCATAAAAGAAAGAGATCGGATCGGAGAAACGGGTACCTGGGTCGGGTCGGATCGGGTCAGATGTCACAGTCTCCCCTACTTTAAGAAATTTCGTCCCGAAATTTATCTCGAAGTAGGTTGCGCAGAGAACAGGTGCGGGTACTTGATCTTCATTTGATCTTCCCTTTCCCATGTAAACTCGGCTCCGCGCTTGGACTCCCAGCGAACTTTCACGATAGGGATACGACTGCGCTTGGTTTGCTTAACCTCGCGATCCATAATCTCAACAGGCTTCTCAACGAAATGCATAGATTCATCAACTTGAACTTCATCAAGTGGAATGTGAAGGTTCTCGTCAGCTAAACACTTCTTGAGATTGGATACATGGAACGTTGGATGCACATTACTGAGCGCGGGCGGCAGGTCTAGTCTGTAGGCAACTTTTCCTACACGCGCGAGAATCTTAAATGGTCCAACATATCGAGGAGCAAGCTTACCTTTCTTCCCAAAGCGGACAACACTTTTCCAAGGCGACACTTTGAGGAGAACAAGATCACCAACTTGAAATTCGAGAGGCTTTCGCCTGCGATCTGCGTAACTCTTCTGTCGGCTTCTGGCAGTCAGCAGATGATCACGGATCTTGGCGATTTTATCGGTTGTCTCTTGAACAAGTTCGGGTCCTGTGATTTGAGCTTCACCCACTTCGCTCCAACAAATCGGGGAGCGGCACTTACGACCGTAAAGTGCTTCAAATGGGGCCATACCAATACTGGAATGATAGCTGTTATTATAAGAGAACTCGATCAAAGGCAGGTGCGAATCCCAATTACCTCCAAAATCAAGAACACAAGATCGGAGCATATCCTCAAGAGTTTGAATAGTTCGCTCAGACTGTCCGTCAGTCTGAGGATGATATGCAGTACTCATGTCCAAGTGAGTTCCTAGCGCAGATTGGAGAGATTTCCAAAAGCGAGATATAAAACGGGCATCGCGATCGGATATGATGCTCAAAGGAGTACCATGACGGCAGACAATCTCTTTGACATAAAGCTGCGCGAGTTGCTCAACACGGTAGTTTTCACGAATGGGCAGAAAGTGAGCAGACTTAGTCAAACGATCCACTATTACCCAAATGCTATCATGTTTGCTTGCTGTCAAAGGTAACTTGGTAATAAAGTCCATCGCTATACCTTCCCATTTCCACGTAGGAATTTCTGGTTGTTCGAGCAAACCAGATGGGCGTTGGTGTTCAGCTTTTACCTTAGAACAAGTCAGGCATCTAGCTACGAACACAGCAATATCCTTCTTCATACCGGGCCACCAATAAGTAATGCGCAAATCCTTGTACATCTTATCAGCGCCAGGATGAACGGAATATCGAGATTTGTGCGCTTCACTCAGGATATCAGCGCGAAGATTCTCATCAAAGGGAATCTAGATGCGATTGAGATAGCAGAGAATTCCACTCAGATTAGGGACAAAGTGCGCTTCCGCGCCACACGCTAACTCGGCGCGAAGGTTACCATTACTGATGGATGCGCGCTGCGCGTCACGAATGCGTGATTCAAGATTGCTCTGAATCGGCGCAAAGTGAAGCTGCGTGCGCGGCAAGATACAGTTAAGCTGGCAGGGTTTGCGGCTGAGCGCATCGGCTACCACATTAGCCTTACCAGGATGATACCGGATCTCACAATCGTAATCGCTGATGAGTTCGTTCCATCGGCGTTGCCTCATGTTGAGTTCCTTTTGATCAAAGATATGCTGAAGGCTTTTATGGTCAGTGTAGAGGATACACTTAGTACCATAAAGGTAGTGTCTCCAGATCTTCAAGGCAAAAACAACTGCGCCTAGTTCGAGGTCGTGAGTTGTATAATTCCTTTCATGAACCTTGAGTTGCCTTGATGCGTAAGCGATAACCTTGCCTCGTTGCATAAGAACACAACCGAGACCTTGGTTGGATGCATCGCAATACACGACAAAATCATCATTACCCTCAGGTAACGCAAGGACAGGAGCTTCACACAACAAAATCTTGAGCGTTAGAAAGGCTTCTTCTTGCTTCGAGCCCCAAATATACGGTTTACCTTTGTGCGTTAGAGCTGTTAAAGGCAATGCGATCTTTGAGAAGTTCGAAATAAATCGCCGGTAGTAACCAGCTAAGCCTAAAAAGGAACGGATTTCGGTAGGAGTAGATGGCGTAATCCAGTTCTTGATTGCTTCAATCTTGGATGGGTCGACATGGATACCCATCTTGTTAACAACATGGCCAAGAAACTGTACTTCATCCGACCAAAATTCACACTTGGAGAGCTTGGCAAAGAGCTGCTCGGCTCTAAGCTTTTGCAACACCAACCGAAGATGTTGCTCATGCTCGGCCTTGGTCTTAGAATAAATCAGAACGTCATCGATAAACACAATCACGAATTTATCCAAGAAAGGCCTACACACCCGATTCATTAGATCCATGAAAACGGCGGGTGCGTTGGTTAAACCGAAGGACATGACCAAGAATTCAAAATGGCCATAACGAGTTCGAAAAGCAGTCTTCGGAATATCTTCATCGCGGATACGCAACTGGTGATAGCCAGAGCGGAGATCAATCTTGGAAAAACAAGAGGCACCTTGGAGTTGATCAAAGAGGTCGTCAATACGCGGTAAGGGATACCGGTTCTTAATGGTGAGTTTGTTCAACTCGCGGTAATCAATACACATGCGAAACGATCCATCTTTCTTTTTAACGAACAACACCGGAGCACCCCAGGGCGAAGAGCTAGGGCGAATGAATCCTTTAGCTGTCAACTCTTGAAGTTGGCTTGCCAATTCTTGCATCTCAGCGGGCGCAAGACGGTAAGGAGATTTGGCTACGGGGGAAGCACCAGGGACAAGATCAATACGGAACTCGACTTCACGAGCGGGAGGGACTCTACAGTATTCGGCTGAGTGACCAATGCGGCCACATCGGTTACATTGTCGACACGGGGTCTGAGTTGGGTGGTGAAGTCTACAGGTTGGGCAAAAGGGTTGGTTTCCTGTGTAAGGTTTCTTAGTTGGCGGGGTAGGGAGTGCGGGATTGGTTAGGGCATAGTTGTGGACTACAGGGGGAGTTGGGTAGGTTGACAGGGGTTGAGGGGCGTAAACTGGAGGTTGGTAGGTGGGTTGCTGGACTATGGGCGGGCTGGTAAGCGCGTAAGCTTTGCGCCTGCGCTTGAGGTTGTTACGGTTCGAGGGTTCTGGTTTGGTTTCTGTTGGTTCAGGGACAGTCTTGGTGGGTTTGGTCTTCTCAGTTCCCCGCAGGAACAGGGTTCCTGCTCTGACATGGTTGTCGCTGAGCACAGCGGCCAACTCGATGGCGTCAGAGAGGGTTGCTGGGTTTCTGGCCCATACAGAATCTTGAATTTCCATGGGGAGACCCCCAAGGAATTTCTCTATGGCTCGGCGGGAAGGGGTAACAAGGTGAGGGACAAGCAGGCTTAGTTCATGGAAGCGCGTCGCGTACTCGCGTGCTTCTCCACTGTACTGCTTAAGATTCCAAAATTCTTCTTCCAGGCGCTTAACTTCGTTGGGAGGGCAGAATTCTCGCGTAAGAATTTCCTTGAATTCCTCCCATGTCATGCTAGAAGCAGCTTCTGCGCCACGCGCATGAGCTACTCCATTCCACCATGTAAGCGCTCTAGATTCCAGGACACTAGAAGCATATAGGGTTCGTCTGTCTGAGGGGCATTGGGTGTGGAGGAAAGTGTTTTCTATCTTCTCGAGCCATTGGAGCATTACGGTGGCTCCTTCAAGACCTGTGAACTTTGGAGGGTTACCCGCATTAAAGGACTTAATGTTATAACTGGAGGTATTGTTTTGGCTCAAAGCTTGGGCTATTGCGGCGGCCATTTCCTGGGAACGTTGCTGCGAACGTCTGCGCGAGGCTTCTCTCCTCTGATGGCGGCGAGATAGTGGAGGCATTCTATAAAAGTTTTAATTTTTAGTTAATATCTTAGCGCAAAGTTTAATCTTATAAAGCTTGGTTTCGCGGAGTCAGTTACTGTCAAAAGTTAAAATAGAATAAATGACCCTAAATGCAGACTTAATAAAGGTAACAAATTCGAATCAAGAATCGGCAATTCATGTATCACCATGACTTTCCGAATTCTCAATTTAAAATATACGAGCAAACGAGTATTGGAGATTGACGATTCATGTATCACCATGACTTTTCAATCCTCAATATAAAATATACAAGAAAATGAGTATTGGAGGTTGACAATTCATGTATCACCATGACTTTTCAAGTCTCCAATCTCAAAACATAATCGTAAATGGAAATTGAAAATCAACTATTCATGTATCACCATGACTTTTCGGATTTTCAAATCCAACAAACGAATATGTAAGTAAAATCAATAAAAATCGAAATTCAGCAAAAATCGAAATATCGCGAAATAAATCATAAAATCAAATACTGCGTCTGCGCAAGCATATTTATAAATAACGAGTAATTAACAATAAGCGCGCAAACATGAGATTTCTCTCATGCGCGAAAAGGGACTCTTAGGTATTCTAGGCCGTTACGTCTAACCACCTATCCTAAAGTCACGGAGCTCTGATACCAATCTGTAACACCCCGACCAAAGGCGGATTATACATCGGGGCGCCACATATTGTTTCATTACTCGTGACACTATTGGGTGTCAATATTTAATAAATATATTCATTCGCGCACGCGCAACGTAAACACAAGATAACATAAATCAACATAAATCAATATATTATAAAACAAAATGTTCGAACAATAATAACTTGTCTTGTTACATTTTAATCTAGGTCCAAAAGTAAAAACGTCCTACGTGTCCACAAGCTCCAAAAGTAGCTACAGCAAACCTAAACATGTGTTAAAATAAAACGTCAAACACTTGCGTGTTGGTGAGAAATCAAGTTTAATATCATACATAGATAACAATAAATCTGCGCGCAACATGTGTATGTCTGGTTTTCAACAAGGGTGTAATCTGATCGGGACCAACTCTAAGATTCATAGACTGCCAGTGCTCACAATTGAGCTCACAAACAAGAAAGACTGTGCAAGTGTAAACAAAAGAGAAAATCATAAACGATTGTTCTCCCGTGTTCATCTAATGGTACCATGAGAACTGCGGAATAGACCGACAAGACGGTTAATGATCCACACATACAAATAAACAGCCAAGTCTACGTCCTCAACACATGGGATACTGCGCGACTAAAGTTCATAAACAAGTTTAAGACTCTAAGTTTGTACGAACACATGAACATCCCAAAACATTAAAATAAAAAAGGATTAGGTACGAGATTACTCACTTGATAAACGATGCGGTGTAAGATAAAGCAAGAACCAACTTTAAACAAGCACAAGTTAACCTATAATGATTTGATTTAAGTCTCGATTATAAGTTAGCATAATTAATAAGTAAATTATTATATATAATATATATTACCGGAAAACAGGGCAGAACAGGGAGGAAGACGGAGGCAGAGAGGGAGGCGGCAGAGAGATCAAGGAGGAGGTTAAAATAAGTGTTTGTGTGTGAAGTGTTAGGAAAATAACATTATTATTTATAGGGAAACCCTAGGGAACACAATCCCTAGAAAAGGGGAAAAGATCTCCAAGGCAAACAGAACAAGACAAACCAAAAGATAACAAAAGATATGACGGCTGCAGGAAAAGAGAAAAAGCAAAAAGGGAAGACTGACAGGGAACAGTAAACAGGCATGGGAGGTGTCAGAAAAGGTACTGGTCAAGCATGGAAAAAGCAGATCTCAAAAGATAATGTCAGTCACTTTTTCTGTCAACCAATGGGGTTGGTGCGCATGCTGCGCCAAAAGTGGCTTTTCAGACATAAGACAGGTTAGGTCAACAGCACAGAAGATAAGACATCACAAAAGCAAACGACTGGATTAAACAGAAGAAAACTCAAAGGGGTTTAGCGCGAGAAGGCTCGAGCGCACGCGCGAGGGCGAAGGTTGAAAGAACAAACCTTAGCGCGCCGTGGGAAGAACTATTATCCTTAGCGCGCCGCGGGAAGAATTACCATTCTTAGCGCGCTGCGAGAAGAACTACAATTCTTAGCGCGTCGCGGGAAGAACTACCGTTCTTAGCGCGCTGCGAGAAGAACTACAATTCTTAGCGCGCTGCGGGAAGAACTACAATTCTTAGCGCGCTGTGAGAACAGTTCGCCTCGCGTATCGCAGGAACAACTGGTCTTCGCGCAGGCTTCATTGCTAGGAGTCTGGCGCGTGGAGCTGCGCAGACAACCTTAGGCGGGAAGAAACAAAGGACAAGCAAAGAGTTAAGAGAAAGGGGTTCAAGGCGTAAGGGCGGAACGACGACAAGAGAGAGAAAGAGGCGGGACGGCAACAAGAGGGAAAAGAAGGCGGAAAGAGAGAAGAAGAGGGACGGGACGGCGGGAAGGAAAAGAGAGGAAGAGGCGGGAAGGAAAATATTATTATTAAAAATAAAGTATAAGTATAAATAAATATTAAATCATAAAAGAAAGAGATCGGATCGGAGAAACAGGTACCTGGGTCGGGTCGGATCGGGTCAGATGTCACAGTTTACCCCGGTCAGCTATATTGTCAAAACGGTTCGGTTTTGACAGTTTGGGTTGGGTCTTTTTAACACAGAATCTAACCTAGTATTAAACATAACGACCCATTTGCACCATCCTTATTATTTTCAGTGTCCCAACCCCAACATTTTGAACTCAACTTTCCAATCTAGAATTTTATTTTGTTTTAAAAAATAACAATTAAACCGAAATTGCTTAATTGTCTAACCCATCATAAATTGAAATTTTGAATATGCAAGTTATTTGGGAGTGAGAGATAAAAAGGTTTTCACATCTGATTAGGTATATGTCGTTCACTTTTTTTTTTGTGATTTCGGTTTCTTGTTTTTATTTTGAAATACGAGATAAGCTCATAATGCCACCCGTAGTGGGCGGGAATTCACGGCAAATCTGGGGCGATGAGGGCGAGCACCCCCCCCCCCCCCCCGCGGGCGAAATGTGGGGTGATAGGGGGGATATATTTGTTGCTGTGATGTGTGTGTAAATATTATATATATATATATATATATATATATATTATATATTATATATATATATATATTAGCCTACAACACCATTACATCCCAAAAACAAATTTCTACCCTTTGTTGACTGGGCGCTACGTGTCGCAATTCACCAAATTTGTAGCCCCTTCACTACACATAGCCTAATGGGCTTTTGACACGATAAGACATGTTTAGCAAAAAAAATGTGTTATGCAATTTTATACTTTTTGAAATATAATTAAAATTAAGATACTATAGTACATCAATTCTCTTTCTTGGTACATAAAATGTATACAGCCATGCTCAAATTATCAAAATCAATTATTAAAACGAGTTATTTTCATGTTTGATACTTGTGCTAATTACTTCATCTCTAACTTGTTAAACACGTTAAGACACGAACTGATAACAAATAATAGCAACCACGTCACTAATTAGTAATTACCAACGACAAGGAGTCAATCAATCAATAAATATCCAGTGAGAATCTACACACCTCACTCTAGAACCACCATCTTCAAAAAATCTATACTTCTCGTTACCCATGGACGACGAGTGGGAAACAATACAACCATCAAGCTCCGATGAAGCCGAATCCGACGCCGTACTTCTCACCAATTTCACAGACCCAGATATCCACCAATATCAACAACCACCTCAAGAACCAGCATCATCTGAGTCATCTACAACAAACCCACATGAGATAACCAACCGTGAATCGCCACAGCCAATTGAAGCTACACGTTTGGGGGTTTTGAGTTCTTGGGTTCGAAGTAGAATTGGGGTTTGGTCGGTTATTGAGACGGTGGGTGCGTTTGTGACGGTGACTGTGTACGCTAACCGGTGGCGGAGGATGGTGGAGAATGGTGACAAGGAGAAGCTGCTGGTTATGTTGAAGCACAAAGATGAGGTTAGTTGGTTAAACAGTTTGTTTGTGATGGTTAATAATATTATGCACACCAAGTGTTTGATAATATGCCAAACTGAGTCTCCCCTTGTCGTGGACGTTGATAGTGTGCTTGGGTGCATTAAGTCTTTCCCTAAAGGGACTTCGTGTGGGCGGGACGGTTTGCAAGCCCAACACATTTTAGATGCGTTGTGCGGAGAGGGGTCTCCGATTGCGGATGGTTTGCTCAAGGCTATCTCTGCGGTGGTTAATTTATTTTTGGGGGGAAGGTGTCCTAAGGTGTTGGCAGAGTTTGTTGCGTCTGCCCCACTTACGCCGTTGCTTAAATCGGACAATGGGATTAGACCTATTGCCGTTGGGGCCATTTGGAGGTGGTTGGTCTCTAAGGTGGCTATGAGGGGTGTCGGGAAGGAGATGGTTAAATACCTCGGTGACTTTCAATTTGGGGTGGGAGTCCCCAGTGGGGCAGAGGCCGTGCTTCATAGCGCGAACAGGTTTCTAAATCAGTTTCATTCGGATGGGTCATTGGCTATGCTTACTGTTGATTTCTCCAATGCCTTCAACTTAGTAGATAGGACGACCCTTCTACATGAGGTTCGGAGTCGATGTCCTTCCATTTCTCTTTGGGTGGATTTTTTATATGGGCAGTCGGCTAGGTTATATGTGGGTGATACTTTCATTAAATCCACCACTGGGGTTCAACAGGGGGGCCCTCTTGGGCCTCTCCTTTTTGCCTTAGCTTTGCACCCACTTGTTCACCAAATCAGAGATCGGTGCAAGCTTCTCTTTCATGCTTGGTACTTGGATGATGGCACGATTATCGGGGATACTAGAGAGGTAGCCAAAGCATCAGATATTATCAGGTCTGAGGGGCCTCGTTTGGGTCTTGAATTAAACGTTAAGAAAACAGAGTTATTTTGGCCAACATGCAATGGGGTGAAGGCGCAGGAGGGGTTGTTCCCTTGCGGGATTGGAAGGCCGGTGCTTGGCGTGAAACTCCTTGGTGGTGCTGTAAGCCAGGATGCGGGGTTTATCAGCAGTTTGGCTATGAAAAGGTCATCTAGCGCTGTGGAACTGATGAGCTGTCTCCCAAGACTTCGGGATCCTCAATGCGAGCTTCTTTTGCTTCGCTCATGTATGGGAGTCGCCAAGCTTTTGTTCGGTTTGAGAACATGCCAACCTATGTATGTGGGGGAAGCTGTTTCTATATTTGACAATGGTCTTCGAAGGGCGATTAAGGACATCGTGGTTTGTGGAGGTCCGTTCTTTGGGGATCTCCAATGGAGGTTGGCATCACTTCCAATCCGTTATGGGGGGTTGGGTCTTTGTTCGGCCGAGGATGTATCTACATATGCTTTTGTGGCTTCGAGAGCACAGTCGTGGTGTTTGCAAGACCATATTCTTCGGGGTTGTGATATTTATGGGTTGGACTCTGATTATGGGTGTGCGATGGATCGTTTACGTACTTCACTTCCAGATTTTGATCTTAGCGGGTTCTCTAATAAGGACACCGCCCCCCCTAAAGCCCAACATGTTGTGGCGAGTGCCTTATTTAGTGGAATCGTCAAGAGTTTAGAAGTGAAGTTTGATCTATCCCCTCGCCAAAAGGCGGTGTTTGAATGCCTTCGGGCTCCTCGGGCTCAGGATTTTCTAACGGCCATCCCCATTGAAGGATTAGGCCAACGTATGTCGGGTTTGGAGTATCGGGCTATCCTTAAGTACCGGTTAATGATCCCTATGTTCCCGACGGATGAACCTTGCCCAGTTTGTCGTAAGGTCTGTTTGGATTCTTTTGGTGACCATGCGGTGCATTGCAAAGAATTGCCTGGCTTTAAATACAGACATGATCTGGTTAGGGATGTTCTGTGTGATGTTCTTAAACGGGCAGGGATTTCTGCTAAAAAGGAGGCCCCTGTTAACTTTCTCACGGATCCTATTGAAGGGAGGTCTACTTTACGACCAGCTGATATTCTTGTGTTCGGGTGGGCAGGGGGGAAACACGCCTGTGTGGATCTTACAGGAGTGTCTCCTCTTGTTGGGCTCAGGGACCATGGGTTTGTTGTGGGTCAGGCTGCGTTGAAGGCTGAATCGGGCAAAGTTGTTAAACACGAGAAAGCTTGTTTAGATAATCAACATGTCTTTCTACCATTTGCCTTTGATACATTTGGTTTTCTGGCTCCAAAGGCTGTGAAATTTTTGAGTAGGGTTCAGCGCGTCGTACACGGAACCTCTTCAGCTTCTAGGTCCCAAAGCTTCGTTATTAGCAGGATTGGCTTTGCTGTTCAAAAGGGGGTTGCGGCGCAACTTGTTGCCCGTTTGCCTGCCACTTTATTGTAATCGTTTTATAGTAAATTATATAAAACTTCGATATTATTTTAATCTATATTCAATACCTTACCAAATTAAAATATACAAACATAGCTTTTTGAATCATTTGAGTGAGTCTGTAAGCTAGACGAGTGATAAAAAGCTCGAAACGATTCGAGCTTATTTGAGCAAGCTCGAGCTTCAAATAAAGCTAGTTTAGTTATCGGGAGGTGGGGTGGGACTAGCGATTAAGAATAATCGGAGCGGACTTTAATGTATACTTTTCAATTTTATATACAGAGACACATATTTTATATGTAAATTACAGTTTTATACATACATAAAAACATTTTGGTCGGAAATAAGCTTGAATCTCGCCGGAAACCGCTAATTTTGGTCGGAATCTCGCCGAAAATCGTCGATTTTGGCCGGTTTTGACCATTGACCGATTAGCCCAAAATTAATCAGTGAAGTGGGGACTAGCGATTAATCGGGGATTAATCGACGCCTAGTCGGGATTTTTGCAACACTGCTTGTATGTGTTAAGTTTACATTGCACAATCAAGCTTGAGCCGAGCTTTGGCTCGTAAAAGGTATTTTTTTTCCAAATATATATAAAAATAATTAAAAATGTATATAAATTAATTAATAGATCATAAACGAGCCAAGCCCAAACTTGAAAAACAATTCATGAGCAGAGCTCGAGCTTTAGAGCGAGCTCATTCTCGGTTTGGTTTGTTTACACTCCTCAAATATGTGTGGTGTGTACCTTATGGTTGTTGTGCACTTTCTAAAACATACAATTAATGAGTTTACCAATCTGTTGTGCAGAAAATAAGACAGCTTTTGATCCAAATAGACCGATTGAATGCAATGCTATCAGCTCGACGAAGGGTTCCAGTGATTCGGGTTGTGGTTGATAGTCCAATGGTGATCGGTCCAAGGTTAAACTGAATGGCAACTTCATACTCGCCTGTAAGTTGCAAAATTATAACAAGGTTAAGAGTTGGAACCGTGGTTTAGCTCGTACATATTGAATGTTCGGTTCATGAACTATGTTATCTATATGTTGTGCATTGAGTGGTATGTATATTGTTTACATATACCCTTTTGTTTGGAGTCGAGTTGAGTCGAATTCCTTATGTATAAATGTGCCCATACAGTCTTTTTTTGAGTATTCAAAACCTACATTTGTATTTTTATGGTATTAGTGGAATTATGAGGTCAAGTATTATACGATATAAAACCGGCGAATACAGATCAATAAACATGTATGATGTATTTATGATTAATAACTTACAATACATGCACAAGAAAATTAGAAATTGTTTGGAGTAAATATCTCTTAAAATATATTATTTTTAATAAACATAATGTCAAACTAAATCACGTTATATAATATGTCAATTTTTATGAAGTTGTGATCATACACAAGCAAAAAGATGAGTTGGGTACATTTTAGGAGACATGGAGACACAGGCCTAATGATTTTTATTTTATTTTTTATTAAAGACATGTTGTATGGTGTACTTTGTGATTGATCAAGTTGCCAACTAACTCAAGTTACTTCCAACTCAAAAATAGATTTTGAGATTAAATAAAGTGTTTATAGTTTTAATAAAATAGTGTTTTCGTAACGATCAGAAACCATATAATCATTGACGGATTCAAGATTTCTTTTCATAAAGAGTGATCGGAGATTCGGAGGGGATTAATCAATATTTTTTGGCTTCGATTGAAGTTTTTGGATTTAATAACACTAAAACAGTTTTTTTAATGGACAACAATTGCCCCTCATTCTTTGTATGTGAAATAATTAGTTGCGTTAAATTCCTAAAATGACGCATCTCAAGAGACAGAGTTCGTTAGTGTTCCCCCATTTTATTAATTTTCAAGAAAGACCCATCCCAACCACATCTTCACAATGAGATTTAACAACGAATAAGAAACTGAAACGTGACATCAAAACTCATCGTGACAATGAAGTTGATCTCAAACTAGGCGTGAAGGTCAAGTTTTTAGATCAACTTCATCGTCACAATGAGTGTTGGAGTTCAATGTTTGACACCAATAAATATGGATATAAAGAATATATAATTGGACTATTGAACCCATCCAAAATTTCGAATAAATATTCCTTAAAAGTTTATAAACACAACGTTAGGATCAAACCAAATGCCACTTTTGTAACTTATAAAATATATGTATGGATGGGTTGTACCTTGAAAAAAATGAGGCAATGAAATAAATTTGTATTATTAGTTTAGTAACTTTTGAACCTGTATATTATATGAAATTTGTTAAATGATAAAAATAAATAAGATTCGTTATTTCAATTGTGATTCTTAAAATACTTATGAATTAATTCAATGTAGAGTTAATGGAAAAAACAAACGAGGTTAACGAAAACTACTAAGGGGGTGTTTGGGCACACTTCTAAAACTTGTTTATTTGCTATTTATTTGTTAAAAAGTAAAAAGTGTTTTTGGTAAACTCCTCAAAAAGCTTCAAAATGAAGCTTGTCAAAAGTGTCTTTTGTTTTTCAAAAAGCAAATCAGTAAATAAGCATATCTAAAAGCGCAACATGATTTTGGAAATGTCAGGTGTTGATTTGCAAGAAATTAAAAAACAGATACTAAACCTGGGTAGTTGGTCAAACCTTATGTATGAAAATGGCACTTAAATCAATAATGAATAAAATCCACACTATATTATAACCCAATTAACAAAATGGTTTTGACTTTTGATCCATGACCCATCAATAACTATAATGAATGAGATGCGAGATTAGAATCTAAGATAAATATAAATTTGACACCTAAGCTTCAACATTTTCTTTTATCAGTAAAGTAAGATTTTGATATTAAGCCCATTATTAATCTAAATTTCACACAAATGATAATTCATTAACATAATTAATCAATGTACAATTCTTTCCAAAAGAAATTGGTGCCATCGTTTTCGATCTCCAAATAATTGTCTCCTTATTATATAAGTCCTTACAGCGTTTCTCTTAATGTATTTGTCACACTCTCAACAAGGCTTTATCCTAGCAATTATTATATTAAATCATCGTTTTTTCCTTATCAAATTTTGCTGTTTCTTATATGAGAATAGAAGACAAACAATTAAAAAGTTGTGTCGCTAGTCATTTCTAAATAGCAAACCATCGTTGGTATAAATTAGGTTATGGTTATACACTCACACCCCTTTTTCCATTTGATTGTTATTGTCATTATCCATAATCCATGCAAAATAAAAGCAAACTCTTATATCATTTATGGTTGCTTGCAAGAAACATATTTAATGTCTTTTTTTCGAAAGGATATGACTATGTCCCACTAATGACGTCAAGTGTTGAAACAAGAAGGTTGCTACAATGCTCAATGAATGATAATCTAGTGTCTTGTAATAATGAGAATGAAATAACTTATTTGTCAACTTTTTTTAAAACTTTACATAAAGCAATATAAAATTAGCTCGTAAAAGAAGCTTAACTTGCTTTAGGCGAAGAAAAAGATAAGATCAATTCCCTAAAGTGATTATGTTCCACTTGTATTGCTTGTATTGGTGCGACACTTCTAAAGTTTATTCTATGCACTTAATTAATATTACTATTAAGTTAGTCCCGTCACCCGCAAAACCTGGTCAGATTTTTAGAAAATAGTTCAAATATCCTGACTCGGCTCAATATAAAGATCGGGTTCCGGTTAAATTGGGCTATGTTTCAAAACACTGGTATTTATCTTCGTCAATAATAAACAAGTTATTAAAAATATATATTTATAATTCACTCAATCAACCATCTATGTATTGGTGCGGCACTTCCAAAAACTTAATCAAAAACTTAATTAACGATTATTAAACATTAAGAAAAGTTAATTAGCTTTTAATATATTATCATATCAACAACAAACAAATTATTAAAACTATATATTTACTCAATCAACCATCCATGTTTTAAATAAGAGAGAATTCCACTTATTCAGGCTTCTCACAAAATATGTATGTCAAATCCTACGAAGAGACTCCTTTTAATCACTAGCTCACGACAACTTTAGTTAACTAGATTACACTACATGACCTAATATCATCGACTCAATGTGTTTTTTTTCTTTTACGTAAAATCGTTGGCCCGACAAGATTCCTGTCATCCCCGTCTTCGACAAGGTGCAAGTTTTCAAGTGTCTAACAGGCATGTCCTCGTCGAACCGACTGGTTTTCCATTGCAACCAAGTTTTCTTGGAGGACACAAATATTTTCTCGACGAACAACGAGATTTACATCAAGTGTCAAAAATTTGGTCGCTAAAACCCGTCAAACTAATGATTAATACTCAACGGGCCAACATAACTAACGATGACCTAGGGGTGCAAACGAGCCGAGCCGAGCCCGAGCTCGACTCATTTAACTTAAACAAAGCTCTAGTTCGGCTCGTTTCGAGCTCTATTTTCAAAGCTCGAGCTCGGCTCGTGAGTGGAATTTGAAGCTCGAGCTCGGCTCGTTTACTATTTATCAATTATTTTTGGCCCAATTACAAATTTTGTCCTTTAAAAAAGCCAAATTACGGTTCGTGTCCTTTTTTTAGTTTCCTTGCAGGCGGTGTCCTTTAAACATTTTTTTCCTACACGTTATGTCATTTACGCTAACTGGGTTAGAAAAACTCAGTTAAATACCTTCACATGAGACGCATGTGAGGGCATATTGGTCTTTTCGTCTACACCTGCAAAAATTTTGTATAAGACTATCTTTCTTCCAGAAGCCATCCACCACCACCAAAACCACCATCAACACCCACCTTCACATCACCGTTCAACCTCCAGTAACCACCATCATTCCGGCCACCAAAGCCCAACTCTACAACCACTCTCGTCCCGTCTACCGTCCTCAACCCCGCCGCAATCGTTCCATCTGCTGCTCATGCTGTCTCTGGATCACCTTCACCGTCATTATCCTACTACTCATCGCCGCCGCAACGTCCTCAACCACGTCTACCGTCCTCAACCACGTCTACCGTCCTCAACCACGTATTGTCACTCCACGTGTCACAATTTAGCTTATCTCCATCCAAAAAACTCAACACCAAATTCAATTTCACTATCACCGCTCGAAACCCTAACAAGAAGACCCGTTCTCCTACGATCCGGTCACCGTATCGTTCGATTCCAACGGCGTGTGGACGTCGCGACGGGACGGTTTTGGCGTTCAAGAGTAAGAAGGTCCCGATTAGGGTTACGTGTACCGGCATAAAGGCGGCGCCGCCGGAGTGTAATGTGGATCCCGGAGTGTAATTTCAACCTTCAATCCCGGGGAAGACGATGAGGACGGCGGATGGGGACGGCGGATGGGGAGTGTAATGTGGATCCCGTTGAAACCCAGATCGGCCGTTACGATTCCTACGAGTTTGAACCAAATCTCGCCGGAGAATATAACGCCGACGAGTTCGATAGTTTGGCCGAGGTGTACGGCCAGGTTTTGGTTTGATTTGAATTTGGATTGAGGAATGGGGAGATGGTTGGGTTTTGGTTTGATTTGAATTTGGGATGATAATGGATTTGCAGGTTTTGGGGTAGGTGGTAGGTTTTGGGATTTTGTAAGTTATAAATTTGCAGTACAGACGAAAAGACAAAAATGCCCTCATATGCGCCTCATGTGAGGGTATTTAACTGGGTTTTTCTAACCCAGTTAGCGTAAAGGACATAACGTGTAGGAAAAAAATGTTTAAAGGACATCGCCTGCAAGGAAACTAAAAAAGGACACGAACCGTAATTTGGCTTTTTTTAAAGGACAAAATTTGTAATTCTGTCATTATTTTTTATATAGTTATAATTATTTTTATATATCTTTTTCTATTATAGTTTTTTTTATAATATAATATATATTATTTACTTATTTTTAATTATTTTTTCCCTTAAAATTATATATATATTAATTAAAAGTATTAATATATATTTTAAAAAATATATAAATAACATACTCGTTTAGACTCGCGAGCCGGTTCGAGCTCAGACTCGTTTATTAAACGAGCTTAATTTTATACTCGGACTCGACTAAACTCAGCTCAATCGAACTTTTTAACGAGCCAATTTCGAGTAACTCGACTCATTTACACCCTTCCGATAACGCTGTAAAAAAACATTTTAGTCATTTATCTTTTAAATATATATTATTATTATTATTCCGCGGTCTCACGCTGTATATAAACATAACGAGTATCCATCACTCAACACTGGCATAAACAAACCTTCACTTTCTATTTAATCAATACCATTTAATAACAACAATAACAATAATATTAATAACAATAATATTAATAATAATAACTTTTATAAAAGTTATAAATCAGTTACAATATCTCCGATCCAACCACACCAACTGAATGAGCGGCAGCGAAGAAGGAAGCTCCGGCCACTCCGCCGGAGA